>NC_081411.1:158014470-158259470 GCF_030272615.1 Cryptomeria japonica
TTAATAATAATAATGTAATATTAAAAATTATTGTAGTAAAAATATTTAAGCATAGTAAAGTAAAATTAGTCATAAATCTTAGTCATCATAATTTGTTAAAACTATTTTTAATAATTATACTGAAGAGTAAGAGGCAAACTGCACATGTTAAGGAAGTTACTATTCTAAAATTACTAGCTTTATTATCTTTACTTTATTCTATTTAATATAGATATTGTTTTTTATATTAAGTAATTAATTGTTATCTTATATTTAAGATAAATATTTTACCTTCTAAGTAATTAGTTTGCATCTTTAATTGACATGAATGTTTCTCCTTGGGAGTAAATAATTTTTATCTTTTATTTAATTAATTTCTATTTTTTTAGTTTTACTTATAGGAAATGAACATCAATTTAAGATAAAGAAATATTATTATTTGTATAACTATTCCTTTTTAAAAATAAAGGTAAATGAAGATGGGTAATTATCATGTATGGGTATATGTAAGTGGGCATGTATGAGAATACATAATTTGGCTAGGGGAATGAACCTAACTTCATACAAGATTGTGTCATTTGTCAAAATACACATGTATGAAGACATTTCTTACCAAAATTAAATAAAAATGATGTGAACATTGAAATGTTTACATTAAAATACTTGAATATGTCACAATGACATTTATATACTTTCTCATTGAAATGTATGAAAATCAGTTAAATTGTTAATATATACTTAAGTTAAACAAATCATTTTATTCCAAATTACTTATATTTAAATAGAGTTTAATTAAAAAAAATTTAATACACACATCAACATTATTTTTATATTATAGATTTTTTTTTTTAATAGATTATAATATAAAGAAATAACATAATTTTTATTTTTATTTTTTTTCATATAATGAAGTTGCAACAATTTTAAATAATAATTATACAATATATACTAAATTATAAATATCATTAAGATTAATAATTTAATAAATAATATATTTTTTTCATATATAAAAAAAATTATAAATATCATTAACATAATGAAATCAATAAAATTAAATATTATAATAATAAATAAGAATAAATAAATCTGAAAATATGATTGAATTATTTATTTAAACTTGATTGTATATTTTTTAAATTATTTTATGACTATTTTATAATTAAAAGCTTTGATATATAGTTGCTTGTTCGGGGTGAGTAAAATATTTCTTTAAAAGTATAATACCAAAAAAAAATCTTCATCTTTAATGTTTTTGAAGAACATTTATTAATTTTAATTTTAATTGATACCTTGTGGATTACAAAATTCTCGTGGCATGTCGTATGATACGTGTCACACAGGTTTATAAGTGGCACATGTATTTTATAACTTGTCATTATTTTTCTGCAAATCTCTACACGACACCATTGTACGTGTCTTTACTAATTCTGGTTTATTGCACTATAAATAATAATAATTTCACTATGTAAGAAGTTGCAGCAAATTTTAATGGAGGCCCATGCTAGTGTAATTAATGAGTTCTCTTCATCATATTTCTGATGATCTCATTAAATACACTAAGGTAAGCATTTTCCTAAGGTAAACAATGAGTAATGTATATATTTATTTACTTAAATATAACATAATTTTTTTATAATTTTATTCATTTATTGTTATTTGAATATTATATTGTCAAAACAAATTTTGATGTCATTTATTTTCTGATTAAATTTATATGGATATAATTTTGAATTAAAACATTTATATAAATTGATATTTTGATGTTATATTTATTAATATTTTTTAATTTTGATATGTTTTTTACATATTACTGTTTTTCTTTTGTAAAATTTATAAACTATTGGAACAAAGACATAAACTTGAAATTTGACTATCAAAAGATGCTCCTCCTAAATGCAGAATTTGATTGGTGGATTTTGCACTTAAGATTTAATGCGTTAACTATAACCATGTTTTGAATATTATTAAGAGCTTTTAAGAGTTTCCATTCTATTGATAACAATTATATGGTGACAAATTATTTGAAATGTTTACACATTTTTTTTTCATAATTCTTATTTGACTTTTCATATAAAATAATAATAAAGCAATTTATCATTAACTAATTTAAAAAATAATCTAAATATTAAAATTTTAAAATTTGATGGTTTATATTATTTGTTACAAAATTTTAAAATATAAATTAAAAGATTCATTAATTTTGGTTAGTATGAAAAAACAATTATAATATATTTTTCATTTTTCATTGTTTTAAGAGTCAATAGATATAAATATCAAAGAACCAATATACAAAGATTTGACGGGTAAATTATAGGTCAAGAGAAAGGTAATCATATAATGAAACAAAAATATAAATTGATTGATAAAATTATACTACTTTATTAGTACTTATTCTTAGATGATGAATATTACAATGAGTTTAAATCTACTTGATTTAACTATTATTAAAAAAAACTATTTAAAAATAAATAGTTCATTATTTTTAAATAAAAATAATTTTCCTTTCTTTTAGTTTCTAAATTGTAAAAAAAAAAAATTGTAAATTTTTTTTAGTTTCTAAACTGTTAAATTTATGTAATTTTCCTCAAAATTACATATGTGTAAATTCTTTTAGATTGGGTTTGGGTAATGATGATTTGTTAATTGTATTGATTGAAGGAATGAGATATGAAGCACCGAGGGGACCTATAAATGTGAAGGTTGCATATGGTCCAAATGTTATTATGGTGGATTTCTCTTACAACACCTTCCTCACAAATGAACGTGGATTCAGTTGGCCTGCAAGAAGGGGGTGACTATTATTTGCTAAGTATATATGTTGTTACGTGGATAAGATAGGAGGAGAAGGTGCACTGGCTGGATCTCTCTAAGTATTGGACATTTTGAAGCTTTCTCAAATATCGAGAAATCATGACATATTTGTTAGCCTGAAATTCTTTAATAGCATATGTGTGATGATGGTTATAGACATGCTTTTGTCATTTTTTATGGGTGATTATTGCAATGATTATATGATCTTTATAAATTTATTTAAGAAAACCTAAGTGAGTTGGTAAGTAAAGTATGCATGCCTTTAATATATTAATTTAAAAAAAAAAATTATATTATATAGAATAATTATCAATTAAGTTTTACATCTAGTTTTGAATATTTTAATTTTAAATTAAGTTTGTGAACATTTTTTATATATGTTTTTAAATTACTAATAAGGTCTTTTTGAATTCATTTGTAAGTTCATCTTACATAGAATAATAATGAAGTTATATATCTATATTTTGAATTTTTTTTTAATAAACTCCAAATGCACTTTTATATGTTCTAGTTATTCATTTAAAAAGGAATTTTTTTACCATCTTGGAAATATTTTCATTATAAAAAATTAAATTCACTTATTGATTTATTGATATCTCCATATTTTGCAATATTTTAGAATCCATGTTGAGTTGCATACAAATCCATATTTGTTGCTTTTTACTCTTTATATGTAGAAGAAAAATGACATTAATAAACTATTTTTGGATAACCCAGGAGATAACTCCTAAAACCAAATAAAATGGATATTCATATGATTACCTTGGATCATTGACATATTTTACTTTATTTGAATCCATATATCATATCAAAATGAAATTATAATTCTACACATTCTTGATGTTATTACTCAATGTACAACACACATATCTCATTCTCCACTTATTACCTTTCCTATAATATCCCTTAATTAAATTTTCACCCAAATCTGAAAATGATTTATTCTATACCAAAACTTAAATAGATCTAAAATATGTTTTGGAAAACAATCTTTCTTCCTCATACATTAGTAAATAGACATAATGTCTATTGAAAATTATCTCACACTAAGTCTTTCTTTCATGCACTTCAAAACATGAAGAAATTACACTAATTTATAATTAACTTGCTTCAAAACTGCACACCTATATACATAACAACAAAAATCATTTAAAAAGCCCTCGGTGCCTCCCACTATTGTAAGTATTGGTGAGGAGAATAATGATGAGGAGAATGCCTCTGAGAATTTTTCCTCCTCTTATTCTACTAGGTTGGAGTGTACCCCGAACAACCTTGTTAACAAAAAGAGTACCCTTTCTACCCCTTCCTTTCATTTTCCCCTAGCCCTTGCTAGTGAAATTGCCTAGAAAGTGGGACTTCCCTATCTATGAAGATAAAGTTAATGAACTCTTTGATGCCTACAATAACTAGTAGGCTATCATCCATTGGCTTTTGGGTCAACATAATGTGGCAAGAAATAAAATTAATAGATTGGAAGCCCTCACTAAAGCAGATTCTAGAGCTTTGAGCTAGGCTATGGAGGACAAAGAAAATAGAGTTTGGGAAGTGACTAACATTTTGGCTGAAAAGTTAGAGAAATGAGAAGGAATGGAGGAAGAATTAAAGGGGATATATGAGAAGATTGAATAGAAAGAGGACAAGAAGGAAACTATGAAGGCTATGGAGGAGATTCAAAGTAGCTAGGTGTCCCTCAAAAGAAAAATGGAGGATGTGATTATGTATAGCGATGACATTTTTAAGAGGAATATGGTAACTCTGGAGACTATCCAAAAGGTGATCAAGAGGAAAAAAGATCAAAAGAAGAGGCATATGGATTCCTCCCCTACTACAAGGTTGGAGGCATCCATGTCCATGGTGAAAGTGACCCCAAAGTCACCTATTATCTTGTCTAGAAAAGGATCAAACAAATAACTCTCCTTCTCCAATAAGGTGAAGGCTATGAGTCAGGGTTGGAAGATTGAGAAGCCCTCCACTAGGTAGGCCATCAGTTTGTTCCTTCTATTTGGGTGGGTCTATGTATTTTTGTTCAGCTATTCTTTAGTCTCATTTGTCTTTGGGTTTTGTTATGTCAAGTTTCGGGTGCTTGCTAGTTTTTTCTTCTTTTCTGGTAGTTGACACTAGGTTTTCGGGTTCTCACTCCTCATAATTTCGATGAATTTTCTCACTTTTTTCTCTATGTAGTGGTTATGTAATGGTTCGGGCCTCTCTCAATTTTAACTAATCAAAAGAAAAATAAATTATTTATACTCTAGATATAGAAAATAACCCACTACAAATATTGTTGTTAACAACACAATATAAAAACTCAAATTTACTGTATATGCACCAAATTAGACAACTCTTGTAAATTATTCAACAAAATTCTCACAATTACTAAGATTTTAATACCATTGCAAGTTTTGTATGAAATTGCCACTGTAAACCCTTTGAACCACCATCATTGAGTCTTCAATCCCCTTCATTTATCAGCCTTTGAGATTCATTCTTCTTTGGTTTTCTAACCTCTAAAGAATGGAAAAAATCTATTGAAAATGATTTGATAAAATTAATCCAAATGGAGTCAATTCCACGCATATGTGAAATCACTTTCAAAATCCAAATTCAAACCAAAATGAGTGCCAAGAAACCAACTACTAGGGAAAGAAAACAATCCAATATCCAAGTGTTTCAAAGCTCCTACAACTCCTGAGGAAACTTTCTATTTTCCAACAAAAGTCAAATGAGCAATGAAATTCAAAATGTTGCTAAAACAAGAATTTTTAAACACCCATGCCATTTCTTGAGTAGAAAATTTAAATAATATCTTTAATGAATAACTAAAATATTTGATATAATCAAATCATAAAAAAATGATATTAGTTTTCAAACTTATCCATATGTCATGACTTACTATATTTGGACAATAAAGCTTACTATGAATAGTAAGCTTTATTTTTTGAAAAGGCTATTTTGAGAAAAGGGGGACATGACATTTCCAACATGAAATTTTAGGTCAAATCATGAATTTTGAGACATGGTTCATTGAGAAAACTAAATGTAGTCTAGTGTTGGTAAGCTATATGATACTTCCTACCAATTTGTTATACATCATGTGATTTATCTTTTCTATCTCATCAAATTTGGAAATCTTCTACTCTATCTCCATGGGTGTTACTATTGAGTTACAGTTAGCTATTTCTAATTTTTCATGGTATCTACTAACATATTGATTTGATAAAAGTGTATTTTTGTGTTTTCATACCTCCAATCAAAGGAAGTAATGTAGCAAGCCAAGATCAGCCATCATCAATCACATGTTTAGATATTTCTTTAATAGAGAAATCAACTTCTCACCACTTTGAAAGTTGACAAGATCATGAATATATATAAGCAAGATTATAACTTCTCAACTGTATTTTTAACATGTACAAGTTGTCATTTAAATTAATATAATAAATTCATTTGTGCAAATATTTTTATCAATATTGATGTACCATGCATGAGATGACTACCTCAAACCCTAGAAGAATTTTGTCAATTTTCATAAATACTTTTATTTTCTTGTAATTATAATTTTTTTTCTTTTAAATAGTTATTAAATATTAATCATGCTAATGAGGATAGAGCTAATTTCGCTTGCTTTCCCAAATATTTTCTTAAGAATGCCCCATTTCTCAAAAAAGATCTTGAGAACCCCCCTGATCTTGTAGGCATTATTAGGGATCTTGTTGTGGACAAGATTAGGATTTTTGAATGGTTGTTTTTGGACATAAATCAAATTAATGTTAAGATCTTGTATATTAAAAAGTAATATCTCTACTTTGGAGTAGGGAGATGGCCAGGAAGCATCTAAGGCTTGTGAAAACAATGTGATTTTGATGAGGAAAAAAATCAAATTCTTTCTATCCTAGAAAACCTGACCAAAGATGTTGTTCTCCTTAAAATGAACTATGAAGTTAGGCTAGGGAATATTGAAGCCAAAATAAAGTGAACTGATGATAACATGTCTAATTGGTAAACATAAATTATTGCACTATTCATAAAAGTGTGAACTAGATCGAAAGGCTTGTGAATCATTGGCAAAATGTGTAGGAAACAAAGAATGGGGGAATATTGTTATAGATTTTGAATTAGCAGAGAAGTATAAGTTAATAAGGGGTGATGGTGAAGTTTCTTTAATGTGCACGTTTGGGCATATCAAGAGGACTATGGAGCAAGCAGAGATCAAATTCCATGATCTTACAAACTTGGCTCAGAACCTTGATCAGATGGAAGATGAGGTTGTTGATGCCCTAATGAATATCTGTGAGGATTTTTGTTTTCCTTTGTTGTCCTACAATTTTAGGGGTCCACTTTTTGGTGCTTTTGTGTTGTTGTTGAGTTGTTGGTTGGTTGTGTGTTTTTCTATTTGTAGCTTAGTGTACTAAAGGTTTGGGGGCCCCTTCAAAATCTACTTTTTCCTTAATAAAAAATAACCCAGATATATTATGGTGTTTTTAAGGTACATGATACTTCCCACCAGTTTCCTATAGCTCATGTCATTAAACCTTTTTTATTTCATCAAATTTAAACATATTCTAGTCTACTTCCATGGCTATTATTGTTTAATTTCATTTAGCAACTCTTTTTTTATAGTGCTACTCCCTAACATATATTATTTGTGAAAAATGTAAGTTTGTATTTAGTATATATCGAAGTTTGTATTTAGTATATATCGAATTCAATGAAATAGTGCAACATGCCAAGATCATTAATTGCCAGTTAGTTATCTAGATATTTATTCAATTGAAAAATAATATTCACATTTCTTTCAATGTTAAAAAGATCATGAATGTGTACTTATCAAGATTACAAGTCTCTGCTCTTTATGAACATGTGCAAATTATAATTATAAAAAATATGAGAAAATATGTATTCTTAGATTTTCGTAAATCATTATGTACCATGCATGAGGTGATTATCTCAAATCATAGAATAATGGGATTCATTTATTAACTGCACTTTTATTTTCTTCTAACTACAAATCTCTTGGGTTGATGCATGTACACTTTCGATATTGAATACATTTATTCAAAAAATTTCTTTTGAAATATATATTTGATAAAAACATTAGCTAATTTGTGTTATAGTATGAAAATAAAATTTGTTCTTTTTAAGTTTACTATTGAAAAAAATATATATATAAGTAATATCTTCCCTTTAATGTATATTATTTTTCTATCAATTGAGTTTTTTTTTTTATCTAAAGTTTCATCAGCATTGTACTTTCTATTAAATACACACTTGCAATCTAGAACATTTAAAGATAGATAATTAACATTTCTCCCCTTGACCATTCAATATTATTCACCTTTTTGTCTAATTCATTCGTTTATTATCTATGACATAATCAGTCATTCATAACTTAGGATGTACACATTATCACCTTAACACCATCCATAACCTAGGAATCTTGATGTTGGATAGTTTAATTTACTAAATCCTGATTATATTTATTTGGTTAGAGATCCACCATTCTATTAATGTGGTTACACAATCACCACTATATTTATGTGGTTAGAGAACCGCCAATTCCCCTCCTCCCTCTTGGTGGCCTTAATAAGGTCGCATATTGCTCATAATGTGCAATCGCTGATAATTACTTTAAATGAAATTTTGTATTGTTTTGTTCGATATTTATAACAATATGAAAATTTGAGTGTTTTCCTATTCAACCAATTTGTGTATATGATGATCCTGAATTGGGGAATTTATTTTTATTGTGAGGATGTGGGTCCAAATGGGATTGGTATTCATTACCCCCTAGATCATGTGTGTGAATCTTTCATACCTACTTTTGGTGGCTAACCTCCTTGCACAAACAAATGAAAGATACTAAGAAATATATGGAGGGGTTCGTAGTGAAGGGCCCCATGACACCTTCATATGGCTTCATATTATTTCTAACCATCCTCATAAGCTCTTGTGTGAGTCTTGTGTTGTATTGTTGTATCATAAAAACCTTGCTTTAATTCTAACCATCCTCATAAGCTCTTGTGTGAATCTTGTGTTGTATTGTTGTATCATAAAAACCTTCCACGAGCCTTGTGTTGTACATATTTCATGAATATTTTGATGTTATTATAGATTATCAATCATTTTAATGTGGAACAACTATAAAATATAATATAACAAAACTGATACATTTTACAATAAAATTAAATGTTTTAAATTTTTATTATTATTATCTAGTACTCTTATAAAATATTATGAAACCTAATATCAAATATTTTAGTCTACAAATACTTTTTAAAGAGCATTTATTAATTTTTTTAATTAATACCTTGTGGATGACAAAATTCTCGTGGAATGTCGTATGATACTTGTCACACAGGTTTGTAAGTGGCACATTTATTTTATAACTTGTCATTACATTTCTGCAAATTTCTACACGACAGCACTCTACGTGTCTATATTAATGCTCGTTTATTGCACTATAAATAATTTCATAATGTAAAAAGTTGGTCAGTTGAAGTACAGCAGAATTTTTATGGAGGCCGATCCTAATGTAAAGCTTTCTCTTCCTCATATTTCTGATGATCTTATTAAAAACATGAGGGTAAGCTTTTTCCTAAGATAAATAAAGTAGAGTAAATATTTATTTAATTATTGAGCTTGTATTTTCTTTTCTATGCATTGAATGATTTAATATAACTTGCGCATCTTAAATATAATGAATTTTTCAATCCTTTTATTTATTATTATTTGAATATAATATTGTGAGAATAAGTTTTATTGTCATTTATTTAACAATTCAATTTATCTCGAGATATAATTGTGAGTTAATGAACAATCATATATATTGATATTTTGATGTTTTGACTTGCTAATATTTTACAAGTTTGATTTTTATATATATATTACTATTCTTTTGTAAAATTAACAAGCTATTAGAACAAAGGGATAAATTTGAGATTTGGGATATAAGATAAGTTTATTCTTTTGAATTTACAATGTTTAGAAATTGCACATTTTATTATTTTAATCAACTGATTTCTAAAGCTTTCGATCTACTTTCTTCAGCTTTTCTCTTTGCAAGTTGTTTTCCCTTTCTCATTTTTTCATAGCAATCATATGTGAAACGTGGCATTATTCTTAGTCCTTGCAAGTACTTTACACAAGATATAGCTACAAATTTCATTCTTGTTCTTTTAGTTGGTCCTATATCAACAGTGGCTTTTCCAAGTGTCAAACCTTGCGACTTCTCTATTGGCAATGCCCAAGCCAATCTAAATGGTATTTGGACTATAGAACCTCTTTGTCTTACACTGATGGTAATTGTTTGTGGATTGTGATCATCAAACAAAAATATAGAGTAGTTATCAAACTTAACCATTACATACGTTGGTGGTTATGGTGGCATACTTCCCGGTTTGTATACTTTATTTTGAATATAACTTAATGCTCCATTTACAAGACCTACTTCTATCCATATATTATAAGTTAGCATTACTCTTTCATTCTTTCTAATTAATAACTCCATATCGAGCTCATCATGAGAACCTCCTTTAGTTGCATTAATAGTTCCAACTTTTGTTGGAATGTTATGTGCAACAGGTTGTTTGAGAGAATTTTTTTTTTTATGTTATGCTTTTGAACATTATCATTTGTAGAGAACAAATAAATATACTTGTCAAAGTCTTCATTGATTGTTGTAGTTATGTTATTGTTTGTTCTTGACATTAGCAACTTCCAGTCATCACTTGTAGGTTGAGATTCTCTCAAGTTTGTCAACAATTGAAGAAATTGTATTTGTTCAATGTCTATCCATCCTGTCTAAATACTTTGTCTAAGGTAACCAAAATTTTGAAGTCTCGCCATAGTATCTTTGCTCATCTGTTGCTATCATATGTTGGTTTGTCTTTGACGGGAGGCAGCTGACCTAGGTCTTCAACTAAAATGATTGAAACACCTGACAATAATTGATAAACATAATTTTAAGTTATATAATGCAACTATGGAAATTTAATACGTTTAAATTACATTTATTACAATTTGAAATAAAATAATCTATATCTCTCGGCTTAGTTTATATATATAATAATCTATATATATCTTAACTTTAATCTATATAAAGTACGCTCAAGAGTATGGAGAAATTTTATTTTTAATCAAATTATTAATTAATAATAAAATTATTCAATGCATTTAATTTGTGGAGACAATTAAATATTATCTTGTTTGAAAAAGGAATCAAATGTAAGTCCTCTCACTTAAAAAAATGATATGTTTTGAAAATTCTACAAAATAAACACAATATTTATATGATGACAGTGAAATTGAATATTTAAAGAAAAATTAATTTAATTATAAAAAACAAAGTTTAATATGTTTAAAAATATTATTTTATTTATTTTCAAAAGTCCAAATAAATTTAATAATTAAATTTTTAAATCATAAAACATCTCCACTTTAAATCTACTTTAAGTTTATCAAATGATGTTGAACATCATAAAATTCATAATATTATTTTAATAGAAAAGTAGTGTTGGAGCAAAAAGCAAAGAGGATACATGTCTCATTCCGCATGAAGATACAAATATAGTAATTTCAATTCCACAAATATTAAGCTTAATGAAATAGGGTGAACCATGATTTACTCTGACATCAATGGGTGGCTGCGATTGTAAACGCCTCTCGACGTAATTAATCTGGATCATGAGGAAATTCAAAATTTTTAATTCGATTTATTTTTCCAGCAAGTGGGATTTGAATGCTATTGAAATTCATAGTAACTAGTCAAATTACTTTGTTATTTTTACGATCATTAGACTAAGAAAAGTGTTAATTGTTCATTTTTTTATCAGTGTTCAATGGCTATGTAAAGAATAGACCGTCTTTTCCTTTATTTGTCAAACCGGGTACCCCCCCACAAAATTGCAACACCTACACATAAAGAAACTTTAATAGTTGGAAGTTTTATCTGCTCGAAGGTCAATAGATATGTTTCTTAAAGTTGCTCTTTATTTTTATTACTTTTCTGTCCCAGTTTTCTTTGCAGCAGCATGAGTGGAAATAAATTTAACTATGACAACCGTTATCGTTGCTATAATGGTAATAAATTTAACTAAGGTGCTCAGTTTGATGGATTGGATATCTTTCCTGTAACAGTTTGAGAACATGTTGTATATAATTTTCTTATCTGTCAACATTCTTATTTCAGTTTTTTATATATAGATTTGAATAAGTCATTTTTGAATTTGAAGGTACCTGATAGTTTTGAATGTGGGTTGGGCTTATTTTGTGACTATTTAGCTTCTTTGGAAAATTGGTTTATGATATCAGGAGAGTGGAAACTGATCCTAATTTGGGAGTTTTTAGTTTGTTCTGAATGCAGGAGTTGACCTTCCTCTTGATTTTGTCCGAGCAACATATTAATTTGCTCCTTTGTGAACATTTTTTTACCATTATCAAAACAGGGTTGAAAAAATTCACCTTTCCCAGGACCAAGTTGTTGACATTTTTTAACTAATGCATATTACTCAGGTTCAATGAGTGAGGATGATGTGCCTTGGCAAGAACTGGAATCATAAAACACATAGATATGAAGAAATTCATGCACATGATGATGCACAGCCACAACCCATCCCTATAGATTTTGTTCCCTTAGTTCACAAGGCCATTGAACATTCTCACAACAAACTAAGAAAGGACCATAATATAATAACTCAAGAAGAGTTGTTAGAAGCTTTGCCTGGCCTAGATCCCGATGTTTGCATTGTTAACTTCTATGAGAAGAGTGGAAGATTAGGATTACATCAGGACAAAGAGGAAAGCCCAACAAGTCTTGCAAAAGGTTTACCTATGGTATTATTTAGTATTGGTGACACTCCAAAGTTTTGTTATGGAAAGGAGAGAAAATTTGAGAATCTTAATAAGATCATTTTGGAGTGTGGAGAAGTTCTAATCTTTGGAGGGGAATCAAGGCTTGTTTTCCATGACATCTCTGGTTTGTACCCTGGCACTGCTCCTCGATGGCTTACTCAAAACACTATGTTGCAACATGGCCAACTAAATCTCACTTTTAGGCAGATATCTATATGACAAAATGTTGATTTTATGTATGATTGCTCACCTTAAAGAGAAAAACTACTGAGTTATCATCTCAACAAGAAAATATCAAAATGTGCAAAATCTAATTTATTAATTGATTACCCTTTTAAGTAGCACTGGCTTTATCAACTATGTGGATTTATGTATGAGTAAATAATTGAATTTCAATTCATTGGTTTTTAGTCCTGCTTGTGGGAAGATTACTTAGGCTGCATTGAAAACTATGCTGACGTAAAACTTAAATTAGCCACTTAATGTTTCTATTTTCCTTCCATTTTATACTGTTTCAATATACCTTTAGGTATCAGTCTTTGTACATTATTGTTTGGGGTGAGGATGGTCATCACCTGGAAATACAAATACAGACTAAGGAAATGTGTCAGCAAGCTGAGTTTGGAGTTGCAACACATTGGCGATATAAGGAGGGTGAAGCAGAACACTCTTCGTCAATTATCCAAATGGTGGAATGGGCAAGATGGGTGCTCAGTGAGATGATGGACACTAAGTTGAGACTTTCGTACCAGGATTTAGGCTTGAGACCACCTTTCCCTTTCCCTTCTCACAAGGATGGTTGGCCACACATGGATAAGTTTTGTGAATTACCATTTTGCACGGATGAGAATCTTATTGTGATTGTGTTCAAAGATGATAAAGTGAGTAAGGTACAATTATTTCTTATTTTATTTCTATGTTTTTCTGTATGTGGCATCTTCCTTAGCTTGAATTTTTTGTGTTCTCTTAGCTTTAACCTTTTGTCTTCATCTGGCTTTGAGATGAAATTGTTATTTGTGGATTGTGAATGTTCATACTCCATAATTGAGGAAGCTTATATCTCATCTATAATAGTATGCACATTACAACAAATTATGCTGATTATATTTAAATCCTACTTTGTTAATAATGAAGAATGTCAAGATGCAGAGAAAAAATCTGTATTTAAATTCTTTTCACTATCTTTGTATTACAACAAATTATCCTGTTTATTTTTAAATCCGACTTTGTTAATAATGAAGCATGTCAGGCATTTTCCACAGTTTTGTGATTAATGTAAACTTGTCATTAGGTTTTTGAGATAAAACCAGCGTTGCATGAAGTCCTTGCTCTCGTTCCTTAGTAACATAATCATTTGAAAATTCTTGACAATTTCTTGCAAAATGTACATTAGTTTGTGCTAACATACTCCATTTTTCAAAACACTATTCAATATCGACAGTACAAATTGGACCTTTTTCAGGTCCAACCACTAGTATTTTAATAGAAACAGTAGTGTTGGAGAAAAAAGCAAAGAGGATACATGTCTCATTTTACATGAAGATTCAAATATAGTAATTTCAGTTCCACAAATATTAAGCTGAACGAAATAGGGTGAACCATGATTTACTCTAACGTCAATGGGTGGCTGTGATTGTAGATGCCTCTCGGTGTAATTAATTATATAAGTTTCTAGTTTTAGAAGGATTCAATTATGTAGATTGTATTTGATATTTAATTATATAAATTTTCATATAATATAGAGAAGGACAGAGTTTTCTAGGTTGTCTATTGAATAGAATGCTATAGATAGAATATGAGTATCTTTTTATTTCATCTTTTTTTTTGGTTAGAATGTGGGTCACTATTTATGAAATAATTTAATTAATTATTGATAAGACTTTTATAAATTATATCATGGATAAATGTTTTTTGATTAAAGTGCAAGTATTTTTATCAACATCTTGGGTCACATTTCATGATTAATAATCATAATGATATAAAGTCAAAATATTCATTCTAGATAAATAATCTAAATTTGAAAGATATATTTCTCTTACATTTAAGATAAATCAAGATCTATATATTATTGTAAGTATTTTTCCTTGCAAAATTCTTGTTTTGACAATGGAAGGTAAAAAGTAAAAATGTTAGAAAAGAAAATTATTTATTAGGCGTTCTAAAATATGTGGGTTTTTGGGAAAAAAAGGGGTTGTGGCTATGATGATTTGCATAGCTGATATGGGATAAAAAATGGGGCTCTAAGATGGGCCTTGTTTGACAATGGGGCAGCATGTAGAGCCTGCTACAAAATTGTATGTGATTGGAGTGCCTTAGTAATCCTGTACTCCTAGTAGCAATGGATGGTGGTGCAATCTAGCTTTTGAGAATTTAATCTTGTGAGAACAAGAATTCTTGTAGACTTCCAAATATAAATTTGGAATTGTGCCCATTCAGTACAAGAGTCATTCTTTTTTTTCCGCTAATTTTTCACAATGTTCAAACAATATATACTTTTTGTACTGTTAATTGTTTATGAATATTTTTTATATGAATATTAATATGAGACTGTGAGCCTTATATTATTTCTTTTGGATAAACAACATTAGAAACAATGATCAAGAATCACAACTTAGAAAATCATCTTAAATAGATACCACCTTCACATTAGAAATCAATCATCATCACAATTTAAAATTCCATATTTGATGTTTCATTGAGATTTTAACTTGTATCTCGAAATTAAAAAATTAATATTTTTAACCAATTAATCTCAATCCATTGTACATATAGCAATATTTTGAAAAAGAATCATGATAACATATATTGAAAATATTCGAGTGAGAAAACAATTTATGATCTGTTGGTGTTTGATTGCAGAGTTCATTGCAAAAAGAATGGGGGAATCAAATTTACCATCAATGGTACTTATTAATTCATGTTAGTATTGTTAAGAAATTTGTAGGAAGAAGAGAAGACCTTATTGCAGTGTGGATTAATGGCTCAAAGATAAGTTGCAAATGGTTAGAAACTTGAGGAGCGAATTGGATGAGCAATTCATATTTGAATTGAAAAGGTATGTCATTCAAAATCTACATACAAGACCTCATTGATAGGGGTGAAATTGAAGTAGCAAATGCAAAACCTAGTAATAACAATGACAAACTCAAAATGTACTAGGGCAAGTGAACTCCCTCACATGATCTACAATCAACAATTTGGGCGATTGTTCAAATGTGACCTGAACTGTGATTCAAATAACTTCTTTGTATGGCCTACATATATGTGTGTATATTGTAGCGTATGCCAACAAACCCCATGGAACTTACACTAACATCCTAGAAATGGACTGTATTTTTTTTTTGTTTACTAATTAACTTTCCATTTAACCTTATCTAGGCAATGTGATTAAGAAATGACAATTTGGCTACACATTTGCCACATTTTTTTTTCTTGTCACTAGTTCCATTAATAAATTTTTGGAGTTCAGTAGAGTGGCCATAGTGTGTGTGTGTGTGTGTGTGTGTGTGTGTTGTCTAACTTGTTTTACATCTATATTGAATCATCTAGATAAATGAATTGAAATTTTTATAATATTTTCCAACTTTTGTCAAATCTGAATTTAATTTTATACATTTATCTACATTTATGTAAAAATACCTCATCTTACTTCAATTTCCATTTATGTACAGGATTTGTCTCTTCATTTCTGATTGTATCTTTAGCACCATCTCTTTAGTGTTGAAAAATGGTGTGCAAACAAAAAGAAAAATTATCACTAAAAATAAAATTACATAAAATATTATATTGGTTAAACTCTTCGGAGTTTTAAATATTAAATTTTAATGGCTTATATAACCAAAATATTTTGGTGAACTACCTACAACCTCCTCAACAAAAGTGGCTCCTGCCATATCCACTTTTTACACAAGTGAACATAACACAACATTAATAATTTTTTTCAACTTTAAACACGTTTAACATAATATTTGAATGGAAATTAAATGCTTATAATTTAGATACTTGAGAGTTACAAAAAAACATAAATAAACTATGTCAAACTCAACTATATTGCCATATATATATTTTTTAAATCATAACATAATGCATTTGTAAAACAACAGGCGGTAGTAAAATATGGAAAGTAACCATTTCAACCATAATTAAATGTTAAATAATAACATAAAACATATTTTAGATACAAATAAATGTACATTCTCCGTACTCAAGTTTCTCTCACAATTTCATTGTTATGTATTTTCCTTTCTTCTCATACCTACACTTGGAAGCTATCTACTTGTCTAGATATTCAACACAAGGTCAAAGGATTACTATATACTTGATCATCACAAAAAAATCATATCATTACTTTAACTAGATCAATCATACAATAGATGACTATTGATTTTTATAAGGACGAATAAGGCATGCATATTAATAGGAAGGTGTGGCATGATCAATCAAACTCAAAAGAGAAAGACCTAAGGGCTAGACCTAATGTCTCGAGGGCTCATCACAGATGGCCTTTCGTACATTAAAGTGCAGAGACTTTGTAGTTCATAAAACAATTTAAAAACCACATATTAAGAAAGTATAAAAGTGGGTATGCAACCCTTTCTAGGGGTCAAACTCCCAAGACAATTTCCTCGTCAACTGTCACCCACTTAGGTTAAATAGAGAGGAAAATCCTAACTACTTTAGTTACATAATTAAGTCACACATAAATATCCTGAAAAGTTCTCTCTAAGGACCTCTAC
Source organism: Cryptomeria japonica (assembly GCF_030272615.1). NCBI lineage: Eukaryota > Viridiplantae > Streptophyta > Pinopsida > Cupressales > Cupressaceae > Cryptomeria > Cryptomeria japonica. The sequence continues at coordinate 158,031,840 of NC_081411.1, forward strand.
ATATGTTCCTAATGATATTAAACCACAATTTTGTTGTAAATCAATATGTTATCTTTGACTAAGTAAAGTATGCAAGTACCAACATGAGTCATATATTTGCAAGAGATTGACACAAGGGAATATATTTGGTCCCCTATTTAGTAAATCTTATAATAATTTCCTATACAAGGTACAAGAAGTCTTTATGAACATTGTACAAAGCACAACATAACCTCCATCACAAGCTATCACAAGTAGACCACCCATGGCCATTACCTATACACATCATTTACTATATACATTGCTTGAAAGATTAAAGAGATAAATTATATAAACCAAATAAAATGAAGGATAGAACAATTAGATTACTATTTCAACTACCACCAAACACAATTTACTCCCACAAACCACACTTCCTTTGATCTATAGCTAAACTAGCTACCTAGTTAAATATTTATTTTAAATCACACTAAAACAAAATACGTATCCTCCCATTAGTAGATTCATGGATGGACGAAGGTAGTTTGATTATGTCTTTCATAATGGATGTAGAATATATCAAAGACATCATTAAAAGTAAAATTTGACAATATATCATAGCATGAAAATAGTTACGCCCATTTTATATTATGCGTGTTTTAACACATAATTGTTGAATAAATCAAATATTAATTATTCACAAATAAAATATTAATATATAAACACCTATATAAACCTCACAACTATATATTTATATAATTTTATTTATTAGAGTCTCTCAAATCTTCTCTCATACATGACTTGTGTTTACTTTCCTTAATAGTATCCTCACTTTTTATTTTATTTTTATGCATGCAAGGGGAGAACAACAATAAATCTCTAAGAAAGGATGGTTACCTTGAAGTCTAGTGGTTCACCAGTTGAACTTTTGTTTGAAACATAGGTTCCTTAAATGTTGGATAGTCATAAAGAGTAGCTCACATGTTGGACTTGTCAAAATTGTATTATCTAAGATGCATAGGAGCATTAGAAAATAGCATAGGTCATTTACACTTGGTGTGAATTGACACTATATCCTATCTTAGAAAGATCATTAAGATGATACCAAAACAACTACATACTTGGTTTTAATCAAAATGAATGAGATTAAAATACTAAAATAAGATGATACATTACGAAGAATACATTCCCCAAAATTATGACTACTACAACAATCTCAAACACATTGATAATCTTTTCCCTTAGCTAAACACTTAAACACTCATTACATAGTCAAGTAACATGATTATAGATGATAATTAATTCCTTCTTATAGAATTAAATGATGGTTACACATCAAAATGCATCTACCAATTCATACATGAGGCTAAGTTAAAAGTAACCTAACAATAAATAATTATAAAATGTTTCTTTTGTAAAGAACCCATTTTCATCCTATTTTGTTCCCATCATCAAAATTAGAAAAAGGAAGTATATATAGATAATGAACAACCAATGTTTATATTTCTTTGGGAAAAATTATCCAAAAATAGGAAGCACTAACTCATTTGACTGCAAAATTTGACGATAATTTCTGACGAAAGATGCATAATTAGATGTATCGTCGGATACTTGTGATATTTAATGTGAAATTTTTAGTTTATTTAAAATTTATGGCTAACGTTCATTAGAATTTTGACAAACGTTCATCAAAATATCAACAAATGATTTTTTAATAAACAAAATTGAGCTTGACAATTTATAAATGACTAATCTCATCATCAGATAAAATACACAACTAGACATTAGATTTATGCTTGGACAACAATTATATGTATGTATGTATGTATGTACACATATAAAGCTATATTTATACTATACATATGTATACACATTATATATATACACATTATATATATGTGTGTGTGTGTGTGTGTGTGTGTGTGTGTGTGTGTGTTTATATTAATAAATATATAAATATATATTATATTTATATACATTTTTATATATGTATATATATGCAAATGTGTGTATATATTAATATATATCTTTAATATAATATATAGGTTACACCAAGTTATGGGTACCTAACATAATGGTCCCACACTATGATGCTAGTCATAATATATTATTTTAATTTTCATAAAAAACTTCCAAACACAATCCTAATGGGTTGTGCAAATAATTTCATCCATTATATTGTTTTAATCTCTACCGTTGGATCTTAGGGCTTCAAAAGAAAACCCTATCATATATTAAGGTGGAAAGTAACCCTATTCTCTCATTGGAACATTTTCTCAAGCTTTCTAACCAGAGCCTCCTCCATTGAAGATATTGTTGCATGTTTCTCAAAAGTGCTTCATCAAACAAGCTATGGAATCAAAGCTCTAATTTTTTTCTTACATTGTTTGCATATTAGCAGGTTGGGAAGGAGTGGCAGCCATATGCGTTTGTGGGGGATCAAAATCTCCATTTTATTTGTTTTGGGTTTGCGCCAATTTTATTTTGATACTCTTTTTCTTTCCCTCTTGTTTTCTCAAAATCCTAGATCTAATTTTTCTCTTATATTGTTTGTAGATATCTACTTTGGGAAGGAGTGGTGGCCCTATGCATTTTTTGGGAGATAACAATCTTCATTTTATTTGTTTTGGGTTCGCACCAATTTTCTTTTGAGATTATTTTTATTTCCCTCTTGTTTTCTCAATAAAACCCTAGATCTAATGTCATTTTTCTTTTGTTTGCAGGTGCAGATTTGGAAAAAATGGTGACCATTTGATACATGGAAAATTAAAATATCTATTTTATTATTTTCAAAGATTTTTATTTTGATATTTATCATTTGTTTTAAGTTTTTTATTTGGTTTTGGGAGGTGTGGGGAGCCAAGGCTCTACCCATGACCCCCTCCCACCCTCTATGGGCAAGGTTGTAGGTTACCACAACCATGGTAGCCCCGGCTATGGCTTACCTTAACTATAGAGGCTATAGAACCCATGGCCTATGGTTTCCCACAGATCCATGAGGTTTCCATGGCCCGTGGTTTCCACAGAGCTGTCGGTCTCCGTAGAAGTAAAATGTATTTTTTTTAATTATTTAATGGTATGTATGTATGTATATATGTATGTATGTATCTATATAAAACTATCAGTTTAATAATGAAGGTTAATTTTGAAAAAGGTTTTATAGATGAATGAGATTTTTGTGAAGTTTTTTAAATAGTTTTTTTTGAACTCTAAATTTTATAATAGTGGACATTTTAGTAATAATATTGAAATATTTAGAATTAAAATGAATTTAACCAGCATTTCATATTTAGATGGCATCCAAAATTATGAATAATAGTCACTATTTCTTAAGTATTTTGATACAAATGACTAAAGATGCTACCGATAGACATAAATCAATTGGTATTTAAATGATAATTAATGATTACAATGACTAAATAAATGACTACCATGACTAAGTAAATGAGGAGTTAACAAGAATCAATGACTAAATTGTCCACTAAATATATTGGTATACTACCAGATTGATGACTAAAATATATTAGTTTTTGTTGATTTTCCAACGAAATTCGATTCATCGCTTTTTTGACGAAATTAGGTTCGTTGTTTTTCTGATGAAATTTGTAAGGGTGTTTTGTTGGTAATACGACAAAAGTTAATCGATATTTCAACAAACATTCATCAAATATTGGTGCCACATACAGTAGTGAAGGATCAATCACAAGTTGACAAGTGTTGACGTGACTCTCTTAGGTCCTGTAACAAATGAACTCTATAGTTTTCAAACACCATAATAGTAATTGCAAGAAATTGGGATGATATTAAGTAACTTAATAAGTACCAAATTAATACCAAAAAGGATTACGAGAGCCTATTAAATGTATAATAGACAACAATACAACACATATAGGGTAGGTTACATTGGAATATTTGAAATCAATGTTTACGCCCTTGCAGTCAAAATGGTATCAAAAGTCATTAATGAATCCCATGATGTCTTATGGACTAGAGGCTCGAATTTATTTGATGGTGTAGATGATATCCATGCATGGTACTTGTGGTTTTAAGCCTATAGTCGGATATTATATTCGAGGTGATAATATAAGTTGAAACTCAGAAAATGAAATTAAGTAGAGATTACAATTTCATCTTTTCTAGGACTATATACTAAAGAGCATAGGAAGGTAGGTATAGTTTTAAATCTTAGTCATACACCAATTTATATAGTGATATGGATTATAGACTAAATCAACCATAGAAATATAATCTATGCTTTTTTTTGGAAACCCAACTATGAATATTAATTAAATATAGATAAGATATCAATTTAGAGAATCACAGTGCAAAATTAATTATTGCCTAACCTGGATTGTGCTTTACATAGATCTTCGATGAATTCATGGTTTCCTTGGCTTCTTGGATATCCTTCCTTCCCAAATTGAAATGGTTAAGAAGGCTGCAAAAACTTTTAATAAAATGCAATTGGCTGGCGTAGAGCCAAATTCCTCAACTATGCCATCCTCCTTCCTGCCTGTAAGAAAGTGGAAACTTATGGACAACGTGTGAGTATGTCTCAAGGCATAATGAAAGAATGATTTTATGAGTTGATGTCACTGCAACTACTCTAGTAGACATGCACACTAAACATGATGGCATAGGCCGAACACTGAAGTATTAATAGATGTCTAAAATAAATTTCCCCTCACGGTCAAGAACCCCAAAGGAAAACCAACAACTAAGGGTGAAATAATTTTTTTTTTAAAAGTATAAATCACATTAGAAGCATTAATTACTACATTTCACAACAATAACACAAGCGAGAGACTAACACAAGAATTCCTAAAGGGTTACCAATGAAGAATTAAACAAAAGGTTAAATTCCATAATTAAGATTAATATAATTATCCATGATTTACTCATTGAGCATAATAAAGCATATACATAAAAATATTACACCATTTATAGATTGAAAGAATAACAATATAATCTTCTATTCAATAAAGCATTTACACAAGTCATAAAGATAGATGATAAATAACATCAAAAACTTAGGATTACATTAATCATAAAATAACACTTCTCACAATAATAGATATACAGTTTACAAGGTTACAATATAATTCATTGATATAATTGACGACATAGGTCTCTAAAGTAAAATAATCTCCAACATGAGATACTGCATGAGTCACGAACCACATGAACACTTGTGAAGCCAATCCTCGCATGAATGTATGAACAAGAACATCTGATGGGAGGTGGCACTACCACCTGACCATGTGATCCCAAAATAGAATCACCCCTCCATTCTAGGAGATAGCAGAGGACCCTCAAGCAAGAATAAGAAAGAAATGAATGACAGTACAATATGACTCCACAATAATCCAAGTGAAATCAACATCAAAGTACTCAAGTTACCCTAAAGAGAGAGTGTCATCGCATAGCTTAAGATGGTTAGCCTAGGTAGGCCTCCATAGGTCCCGACCCCCATCCTGGGTTATCTTGGTAACCTTTCCTGAACCCCTGGTTCTGTCTAAGTCTCATGCAGACCCTACCAACCCTTCATGAAGACAAGGTGGTCGGTTTTCTATTCCAGGCCTTCCACTACATCTTGAGCCTATATAGGCACTCAACCATGCACGGGATAAAATATCTTAATTAAAATTAAAAAATACCCACCCCCTAATCAATTATTAGGTTATCACTTATTATTTGACTTTCGAAGGGTTATCCTGCCAACCACTTTGGGTGCGACCCCCACTCGAAAGCCACTCTCTCATAGGACACTAAACAAACAAGGTCACTCTACAAGGACTGTATGGAAAAATAGACAGCCATAACACCTCTACCAAAATACAAGTGACCAAAACAAGACTTACTAACCCTTGGTTAACCGTAACAAATAGGCACAACATGGTTAAGACAACGAGGTCATAATACACCACCTAAACAAGAGGTACAAAATATGCCACAACATAACAACTCAACATAGATGAGAAATAACAACAACATAAATTCATTGCAAGAAAAGTTAAATTTTACTAAGTCCAGGCACAGTTAATCTTTTGAAAATAACAACATCATATACACTTGCAATTTTATCAATTAAATAAAATACCTTATATTTAAAACTTCATTCTAAAATGTCACTCAATTCTATTTATTTCCAATACAATATTCCAAACAAGATAATAAAATCCATATTAAATATTTAACAATAAAAATATGAATTATATTAAAATATTTTAATTTCCAAATAACAACTAAATTTATCAATTAGATCTCATAATACTAGCGTTGTGATTAAAATACATAGCCATAAATATATATAAACAAGTAATAATTAAAAATGAAACATAAAATTTAATCACCTGTTATTTAATAGCAAACTCATTTTACTAAGTCTTTGCGAGGAGGGAAAGGTAAAGAGCGGTGGCAAGGCCTACCTGCGGGTAGTGCTTGTACCGAAAGGTAGCAGACACTACCAACCGGTAGTGCTCCTATCGATTGGTAGCATGAACTACCATTGGTAGGGTTGCTACCTCATGGTAGCATGGTAGTGACTGATACCTCGCAGTAGCAAACACTACTGTCCCACATGGTGGGATTAGCCCACCACGTGGGCTAAATTTTTTTTTTTTTTTTTAAATTTTAATTAATTCAAATCATTCCCAACACCAATCACTGGTAAAAACATATAGTGAGTAGGTTATAAATTTTGAAATGATAAACTCCAATAAGGGATTTAGTAAGCCATTTAAGCACAAAAGACCCAAATCTAAGGATCTTGGACAAAATTTCAGAAGAATAAAAAGAAATAAGAGGGGATTGAATTCATTAATTGATCTCTTCACAGTCAGGAAGAATCCTTTCATCAAGCAAGAGAAATTTTTCCTGCATAACCCACAAATCTTGGCCAAATAGAAACTTGCAAATACTTAGAAAACAAATTCTATTTGATACAACACTTAATGGAGGAAATAATCAAAAACCAAATATATAAATGAACTTCAAAACACACAACCAAAAGAAGATTGGAGAAACTCTTCAACTAAACAATTTGAAATGAAATTTTAATTAAATCCCATAAAAATCTACTCCATTATCCAAAAAATGCTTCCCACATGAGTTTCCGACAAGATTTCACAAATTTAAATCAAACAAACAAGAAGAATGACCAAAATTAATTTTTTTTTTTAATTGAAACATAAGAGAACTACCCAACTTGCAAAGCAATCTAGGAAGCAAATATCTAGGTTCCTCCTTCCAAATGGATTTCCAACTTTTGCATTCAAAAAAAAATCCTCCTCTCTTCCCGTGAACCTTTTTCCAAGAAACAATTCTTTTTCAACAAAATAAAATCTAAAAGGTAATAAGAAGGTAAAAAGGAAATGCCTTTATTTATTTTTTCTTTTTCTTTTCCCATGAGACTTTAACTCGACATAGCATTTAAATTTTAAAAAGCAAAGCATTTACTTATTTCTTTTTCCAATAATTTGATACAACTATATCACAATATATTAAGCAAATTTAACCATTTAATTCTAGCAACTTCATCTATTTAATTAAATCAATAAAATCAAGAGCATATTAAATAATTAATTTCACCAACAAATAAATAGCATCATTCACTCAATTTCAATAACTATTCAAGGAATTAGAAACATGCAAAATGAGGAATGATAAAACGATGACTCACAAATGACAATACCAAAGCACTATGACTCGTATACCAATCAACGAAAAAGATGACTGACTGACAACACTCACATGAGTGTAAGTGCGGGTCAAGTTAGGGTCCAACAACTATCTCCTCCACTCCCATTGGACAAATAAGGCATGCTCAAACCTATGAAACCAAGTGGATTTAATACCCCATACCTACCCATTACTTGTACCTGCAATGTCCTGCATCAATGAACCACACATGCATATAAATAAATATATAAACAGACATGGCACACACACTAATGAAGAATAATTGTGACGTTCCCTGTCTCACCAGAGTGAGTGAAGGAAAATCATCCCCTCACATTCCAAACACTTGCAAACACGAAACATAAAAATAACACATTGCACATATAAAGTAAATGTGTCAGCCCATGTCAGTAATCCATAAAATCACATTTAACATAAGTAATGAAATACTGCATGAAAGCATACACCACATATCAAGTTAAAGCATGAAATAACATCGCATAAAGTCTAAATCAAATATAACAATAATGTATCCACTGAGCAGTCAACTGATGTCAAACATAAGTCTAAAAAGAGTGTGATCAAGAACGGTTACTACACACGATCTAACATGTTTTCAGGATATGCAGCAAATTGATTTGTTAAAAGGGCTTACGATAGTTTCAAACAAAGCATCTGGCTCTTGTAAACCTAGATGGTAGAGGGAAGCCCATGACTGGAAAATTAAGGGCATGTCTAGAATATTATGTAGTAAGTATTGTAGAGTCAATTTAGGGCCAACAGACTAGGACAAATAAGAGTCATCAGAGATGACCTCCTGGTTCAAAATACCAACCAAATTCCTCACTATTTATGGCTAAACACAAGGAACTGTATTTTTCATTTTAGTAGTACATAAAGGATTGACATGGGTAGCCAACAATTTTGAAGGTGGAGTAGCTAAAGCTAAGCTGGAGAAACCTTTACAAATATTCTTAGGGGAATTAGAGAATTCCAAAAATTAAGGAAGGGTTCACTTCAGGACCATAAGTAGGGACTTACTCAGATTAAAATTGTATAGCCTATGGATTAACCCTTGGTGACAAGGAAACACATCCATTGATGTAGCCACCTCAACTACCTAAGATAGAGAAGAGAAAATCAAAAAAAAAAAATCATCTTAACCGCATGCCTAAAATGGTTAAGCATATGAAAAAAATTGAGAAGAAACCTTTCATAACTACCATCAAGAGTCACATCACCAAGGTCACAAAAAAATCCTTCCATTCACTCAATAGATCCTCTCTATTGAACCCATTTTGTAGCCAAGAGATTCTCTCAATGCCCACTAAAAATCTCTTAAATTTCTCCTTGCAGTTACATTTGGGCTTCATAAGGAATGTAACATCTTCAAATGAGTTATTGATAGTATCCAAAAAGAGCTCCATCAACATAGTGAGAGACAACCCCGCAATGAAAACCCTACCATCACTAAAGGAATGTAAAAATTGAGGAGAGTGATGGGTCATGGTCTTTCATAGCCTAAATGTAGGATGTGAAGTTACCCCTCTCCAAAACAAGCCAACAAACCACATAATTTTTAAGGACCTCACAATTATTGAGCTTGGTTAGAATTAAATCACCTCCCATGGTAGGCTAGGGCATAAAAAACTAAAAAAAAATAGAAAGTTGTTGGAATAGGAAATTTGGAAATGCGAAAAGCAAAAGAAAAAAAATTAGAGAAATTTAAAAGGGTATTCCTTTTCCATAAATCAATAAAAATATTGCAATGCCCCTCCAATGTACTTTTTAGAATTGCATACTTTTTGCGTGGACCTGGCCTTGTGCCCATGGATTGTATCTCTTATAGTTTGGATTTGAATCATTTCGTGGTACTTGATATTGCTCTAGACTCTTCATTTTTGTGGTGTATGTGATTTAAAGTGTTTATCTTATGCTCAATTATGATATATGTTCATGATTATTCTAGACCATTGATGTGTTGGATTGCTTCATGGTGATTTGATTATGTTGTTGCACTAAGATGTGTTCTTTCTTCTTGTGCCTAGTTGTGACAACCATTCCATGACTCATTGAGTTGTTTCTATGGCATGATCTACAACTATTGTGCTTAACGATTGAGATATACCAATGTTGTGTTCCAAAATTTCCATAAGGGGATTTGGATACAAATTTAATTTTGAGTACTAATTAGAATAAGATAAGTGATGTTATTTAGATTAGTTGATTAAAATTAATAAATCATATTTTATGTTATTTAAATTTGATGAGATAACATGTTACTAATGATGCTATGATGTTGATCCCATTTGGAAATGTGTGTGTGTGTGTGTGTGTCTACACACACACACACACACACACACACACACACATATGTATGTATGTATTTATATATGTATGTATGTATGTATGTATACATGTACATATGTGTGTGTGCATGCTCATAATTGTAGAGGAATAATATTGTTGATCTTATTTAATTTAGTTAATTAGATGAAATTATTATTACAAAGTTTAATTGATAATTATATGTGAATGAGATAATATTTTTTCATTCAAGTTTATGACAATGCATACGACATTAAAATCTCTTTTAACAATTTGAGTTAATTTTGTTATTTATTTATATATGAATGAGCAGGTACACTTGATGTGTGAATGTTCCACTAACTATAGGCATAAGGAATCAACTCCACCTAGTTCCATAGGTCTTAGCATGTCCACATCCCCTAAGATGGTTAACAGGAGATAGCACATTGGCCAAATATTTGAGTCAAAGCTTCTCGTCCCTTAATTAGTGTATTTTGCTTAATTTTATTATTTTAATTATTTAATTATTTTGAGCCCCAACTACCATATTTGGTAGCTTTTAGGAAACTAAGTTGTAATGTTGAGTTGGCCCATAATGATTGTGCATAATCAGTCAATTTGAAAATATTGCCATCTTATTGCATGCATTAATGATAATTTTATATTATTGAAGTGATTCAATATTTATATGTGGAATATGTTTTATTTTTTTTTGATTTATTGTGAATTAAATGATTAATTGTGGGGGTTTTTGGGAGTTTAATTATAATTTTAAGTTTAATTTGATATTATCATTATTATATTCCTCCCTCAAAGTGAGTTTGTATTTTGGAGTTGAGCTCATTTTCTCAACACTTAGTCAATTTTATTCCTCTTACTCTCTCTCTCAAGACCCTACACATTGAAATTTGGATTGCTAATTATGGGAAATTGGATGGATGATTTTTAAGGGATTGGCTTGAAATATTGGTTTTGATGAGTGCTTTAAACTACTTGAAGGATCTGGCTTCTTATAGTGTATGTGGTTTGCATATCAAGTTTGAAGTTTTCATCAGTGTTGAGGTAGGATCTTTAATTTCTCCCTTGAGTCCCAATTGGAATGGATTGAGTAAAATTCATATGGTTCGTGATGAGATTTAAGCATGCTTTCTTTTTGAATCCCCTTGTTCAATTGATTCTATGATTTCTATGTTACAGTTGTTGAAAACTTGAGTTTACATGGGAAATAATGTCCAAATATTTTGGTGATGGGTGTAATGGTAGTTTTATATAGATTTTGTGTTTTGGGGATGTCATGACATAATTATCAAAATGGTTTGGTCCCCAATTTGGCCTCCCATGCTTCGTTTTTGTCAAATTTGATGCCTTAGATGGCTTTCATGAGTAGAATCACACAATTGCTAATAGAGTCACACAACTCCAATGACAGATTCAAATGATTGCTAATATATTCATGTAATTTCACTAAAAAATATGCAATTGCACTCATAATCTCGCAATTGCATTGGTAGTGAGCTAGTTTGGGTCCTAGTCTACTCCACTATCCTATTTGAGTTGTTTCTCCATTTTTTCTTGGTTCTTGGGTCTAATTGGAATGGAGTGAGATAAGTTCTAATGTCAAGGTATGCTTCTATGAGATGCCATAGAGAATTACACTTTTTCTTATAGATTGGAATCAATCTCGAATCAAATTCATGATTTCGAGACCTTTATGTTGCTTCTTGAGTAATGGCATTGTTACACATTTTGTATATGATTTCTTGAGATGTTATTATGATGATTAGTATATGTATCTATACCTTATTCTCTTTCATGTATATGCCTTGGGTGTGGACATTATAATATGTTTGATTTGCATTGAAGTTGGTATTGATCCTTGAGCCATATATCTCTTGATGTGAACAATTGAATTAACATCACAAAAAATATAATCTAATAATTAGAAATAACATTAATGAAAAACTTATCATAAAATACAATACTCTGAAAATAACTAATTATATATTAGACTGTACTATAAAATATAAATATTTTATAGTTATTTTATTGTGAACTAATATTTATGATATAAAATGTTATGAAAAGTTATGAAACCTATTATCAAATATTTTAGAGTCTACAAATGAAACACTTTTTCAAAAGCATTTATTACTTTTAATTTTAATTCAAACTTTGCAGAAGAAAAATTACCGTGGCGTGCGTATGATACTTGTCACACAGATTTATTAAGTGGCAAATTTATTTTAACTTTTCATTATATTTCTGCAAGATTTACACGGCAGCAGTCTACCTGGCAGATTTATTTTAACTTGTCATTATATTTCTGCAAGTTCGTGAGGTGAGTTGCAGCAGAATTTTTATGCAGGGCGATGCTAATGTAATTAATGCTTTCTCTTCATCATATTTCGGATGATCTCATTAAAAACATTAAGGTAAGCATTTGGCTAAGATAAGGAATGAATAGTGTAACTATTTTTTTTTAGTTATTGAGCTTGCATTTTCTTTTCCAAGGAAAAATATTTCCTATACAATTAAAGTATTTTTTATATTTTTTTCAATTAGTTTTTCTTGGAAAAGAAAAACTATTCAATTAAAGTAATCTATATAATTAAAAATAAATAAATAAATCTCTTTCAACAATTTTCTATTATAATTATCAATATAACATATTATTAGTTCCTCAATGACATGAATTATAGGTTAGGCTATGTTTTTAACTAGTGATTAATTAGTGATGAAATAACTTTATTTGGACCAATCAAAACATTTTAACTTAATGTAAATTATTAGTTTCTCTATGACATGAACTATAGGCTAGGTTATGTTTTTAACTAGTGATTAACTAGTGATCAAATAATTTTATTTGAATCAATAAAAAAAATTTAATTTAATGTAAATAAACATTTTTTTTTATGCCAAGTAAATAAAATTCTCTTTTTTTTCCATTATAATGAAGAAAGAAGTGATTTTATCTCTATGCTGCAAATAGCATGCAAGTTAATTTACTTACATATTTTCTCTTTTAAATATTTTTTATTTTCAATTAAACTAATGTAGCTCACACTACACAAATCATAATCTATTTTCATAAAATTAAAATACACACTAATAAGTTCTACTTTTAAGATGAAAAATAAATATTAATAAATGAAATACATATGAATGAATAAATTATTAATTTTTATTTTGAATAAATAAAGTGAAATTTATTAAAGTATGATTACTTAAAATTATAAAATTAAACATAAAAAATAAAACATTAAAAATCAATAACAATAATTTTATCAATAATTAGTTTAAAATTTATTTTAACTATTAAATAAACTTTCAATAATTTATATAATTATAAATATTATCATAATTATAATAATAAATAAATAAATTATTAAATCATAAAAATATTTTACTTATTTTTTTTCAAGATTTTGTAAATATTTGATTATGAAAAGGAAACATATTTAATAGATGTATCAAAAAAATATTTTATCTTTCTTGTGTTCAACAAAATATTTTGTATGAGGCCAAAAAAATTTAATAAGGCTAAAATATAGAATAATAAATTATTTTATTTTTTATGATAATATTTTTTTTTGTATTGATAATAGAGAGTAAACTGTGATACAAAAAGAGTTTGAGCTTTACCAGCAAATCATGGTACCCCTCTAGATAGGGAGTCACATAAGAGAGAATCTACAAGTTAAGACAAAATATGCCCCTACAAAAGATACAGGCCTATACAATTTGTCCAGTTATATAACTAAGGAGGTAAATACAAAAAAATTGTCCATCTATATATATACACCATGAGGCAGTTCTGAACAAAATCCAAGCGATCCATCCTGAGTGACCTTCCATCCATACTAGCCTCTGATCATCTAGCATTCTAGCAGAATGGACCATTTCCTAGTGAGCCAATTGACGATAACCTCTAATTTCTTCCGTAAGAGAATCTATGGCATTCACAAAGGGTGTTCGTTTAGCATTCATCCTTCCTCAGGTATAGCCATGAGAAAGTTCAAAGATGAAGATTCTTGTGTGTCCTTCGGTAAGAAATCTACATAACTTCTTCTTATTCAGCCTAATAACCATGGTAACCTACGAGAGAACATAGTCAAAAGTGAGTCTACGAAGAGACCCAGTAAGGGCCCTTTCTTGCCCTTGAAATCTTTCTAAATTCCTAATTTTCCATAAATACAAAAGAAGTTAATAGACTCCAGAATAGGTGAGTGTCTTTCTTAATTCCTTTAATAAATCCAATAGAAACATCAAGTATGCTAATATGTACCAGTAGAACAAAACCGAACATAAGCCATACTTCCTTTGAAATAATACAATAAAAAAAATATGTCTACTGGAATCCTTAACTTTACATATAGTACATAGTTCTTCTTTACTATAATCAGATCTAATAGGAAGCTTATCAAGCATTAACAACCATCTAAACATTTTTTTCTTGGGAGCTAAAGGAGAGCTCCAAAGAGCCTTAAAAGGTTTACCCCATTGAGAATGTGAAAGATCTGAGTACCAGGTAGCATTAACATGATTAAGAATATTATCATTATAAGAAAGAGTTTTATAGATATAAATAGGTTTCATATTGTCGAGTGAGCTGCCATCAATCCATGAGAAGGATACAAACTAGTCTTCATTGACATCATGAGTTTTAGGAAGTTGCATGAGATCACAGGAATTTCACATAATGTTATAAGTCCTTTTATTAGATATAGGAAGCTGATATTTACTCAAGAGATCATCCCATGAGATGAACAAATAACTCTGCTGGCCCATTTTTTCGCCAAGCAACCTTGAGTGAGGGCGAGAGGTTTACCATTGTGGGTTAAGTTCCACTAGATTGATATATCCCCATAGACTTGGTTACCTCGGCTGATCCAATTATTGCCAATGCTAAAACTAATACTTTCCCATGCTTTCCATATAGTTTTAAAGACAACAGAGCCTGCAGTAGAGACTGAGAAGGATCCAACTAATAGGTCACTAATAGGGAGGGATTTCCAAGATTTAGCCTTCTTGGGAACACCCAGTCTGATATTTTTATGAATGAGTACTTTTCAAGGTTCATTACCTTCTAGTGCATGAAAAATCCATTTGGCAGCAAGTGCAATTCCTTGTAATTTAAGATCCTTAGGACCTAGACCTCCAATAGACTTATCCATACAAAACCACTCCTATTTGACAGAGTGATCTTTTCTGTGATCTCTGCCATTCGACCACAAAAATGTCCTAATGGTTTTCTGCAGCTCATTAATTTGGTAGTTACTAAACGTCCAAATAGAAGCATAGTAGATACTATAGAAAGACAAAATCTTCTGACACACTTGCACTCTCCCTGTCAGTGAGAGGTAGTGTTTGTTCCATTTGGTAAGCTTTGTGTCAATCTTTCCTTTAATCCATTCCCACATATCCTTTAGGAAAGGAGAGATTGCAAAGGGAATCCCCAAGTATCTAACAATTTTGTTAGGTCCTCCCCATTGAAACCCATAGGTGTAAAGCCAATATGGAGGTTTCTCAGACCAACCAAACATAGTAGACTTGGTTTAAGAAACATTTTCCCCTAAGGTGTCATAGAATAGGGTGAGTTTGGTAGATAGATCACTCATGTTCTCCCTGGATAGTTCAAAGAAGAGTGCAATGTCATCTACAAACTGGATGTTAAGAAACTCAGAATTATTTGGAAGGGAGATTCCTCTAACCTTAGGGGAGAGAGAGTTATCCCTGAGTAGGTAAAATAGAGCTTCAAAGGCTATTAAGAAGAGGGCAGAGGCTAGAGGCCACCCTTTCCGAATAAATATACTAAGCTTGAAGGGCTACAAGATCAACCCATTAACTTCCACCTGGGCATGGGCATCCTTAAGAAGAACCTGAACGTAATGGAAAAGACCTTAGGGAATCTAAAGGCTTTAAGCATAGTAGAGATAAATTTCCATTCAATCCTATCGCAAGCCTTTTCAAATTCTAGTAAGAACATCGCCACCTTTTTATTCGAGCGTCTAGCCCATTCCATAGCCTCCCAGCTAGTAATAAGGTTCTCCAAGATGCATCTCCCTTTAAAAAATTCAATTTGAGTGGTACAGATAAACTTGGGTAGGATATTCTCAAGTCTAATAGAAAGCATCTTACCAAGTATCTAATAGGAAACGTTAAGTAGTTTAATAGGGTACCATTTTTTTATAAGAGCCTTGTCCTCTTCTTTGAGAATAAGCTTGATAAGTGCTTTATTAATGTTAGCACCTAGAGACCCTCAGTTGGTAGCTTCCTTATATACCTCAAGTAAGTCATCAGAAATCCATGTGATATTAGCCTTATAGAATTCAATAGTAAGTCCATCCAGACCGGGGGCTTTAGCATTATGCAGGGAGTTAATGGCTCTTTTGACTTCCTTAGTCGAAAAGGGTCTACTAAGAGTCCTACCTTCTTCAAGAGATAAAATCTTGGGTATAAGAACTCGAAATTTGTCTCTATCAATCATGGATGCAGAAGAGTCCTCTAAGGAGAACAACATCTTGTAAAAGTTAAGGAATTCAATCATGATTTCTTCATCTATAGAGACTTCCCTGTCATCCACCCATAGTTTGTCAATTTTCTCCTTACACTATTTTTGATTCAGAAGGTTAAAGAAGAACTTAGAACCTTTATCCCCTTAAGACAACCACAACATCCTAGCTCAAGTCCTGGCTCCCATGGCTCTATCATGTTGACATCTCCTCAGCTTATCTCTAGCCAGCACCACGAAGTGGGTAAGGTGAGAGTTTTTAGGGTCATTTTGAATGTCTTGCTCTGCCTTATGCAAGTTAGAGGATAGGATAAGCTCTACCTGTCTAGCATCCTTGGCCTTCTTCTTTCCAATGATACAAATAATATTCTATCAACTACCTAATGAGATATTCCACCTAGAAATATTAGAGATATCTTGAGAGTTCCACCTATTGAATAGTCTCACAATATGGATAGGAGCCAAGACATCATGATCTTGAGAAAGCTTATTGTTAAAGATTAATTTGCCACCACTTTTGTTAATAGTCTTGCTCGAATTTCTAAGGGTAATATTTGCAAAAATGGGAGGATGGTCAGAAAGTGAGGAAGACCTCACAACCATCAGGCAACCTTGATGATTCGGGATAAAGGAAAAGGCATATTTGTTGGTGTAGAATATGTCTAGTCTGGAGAAGATCTTGTTGCCAACTTTTTGATAGTTAGACTAGGTAAACCAAATGCCCTTATAGACTTTTTTTAAACCTTCGAAGGGGTCAAAGAGTCTCTTAATTCTTTTCATTCTATCCCAATGAAGATTCTCGCCCCCTTTCCAGTCAACAATGACTTCCCCTAACTTCTCTTCCTTATGCTCAACCATGTTGAAATCTCCCCCTAGGATCCACGGGATATCAAGGAGTGATGCTAGCCATTGCCAGAGGTCAGATCTATTCCTATAGTAGTTGGAAGCATAAATGGTGCAAATCCCAAAGGAAGAGTCACCATGTTTGAAGGTAACCCATACAACCCTATTGCAGGGGGGTATTCCTGAGAAAAGGATAGAGCTTCTCCATATAGGGTTAATAAGAATAGCAGCTCCCCCTTTGCCTTTCTCATGTTTAGTGTAGAATTTGAGGGAGTCTCTCTAGACAAAATTAAGATTGACTTCCAATGAAAAGATAACAGCTTTAACTTCCTAGAGCAAGGAAAAATCCAAGTCCTTATGCTGATCAAACATTCTTATCACCACATATTTGTTGTCTGGGGACTCTAACTCCCTAATATTCCAAGATAGGCACTTCATGGAGACCAAATAGTTAATTATCATTCTTGTCAATCTTAAAGCTGCTAAAACACTTGGGGAAGCTAGCCTTCCAGTTAGATTTTTTGTGTAGGGGAGAGAGATTATTTTTAGAACCTAATGGCCTACCTCTTTTCCTCCTAGTGAGTGCTTCGGACTCATAAATCTCCTCATTCAGATTATCACTATCTTTCAACCCCTCACCACTAATAACCAAAAATTTGGATGTGAATTCAATCTCAACCTTAGAATCATGAATGTCAATTGAAGAGGCTTCCTCAGGGGTATCACCCTCAGATAAACATGTCTCAGATGGACAAATAGTTTCAGGATAGTCAGCCATTGGAGCATTTGGGATAACCTCATAGAAGACATTGTCATCATCAATCAAGGATTTAGGTTTCATAAGGGTAGAATTCGAGGAGGCAATGACAAGAGAGGAAGTGAGACAATCTCCATTCCCCCAAGGATCATCTGTGCTAGTCTAAATTAATGCCGAATCGGATAAATTATCCAAGGCTTGGAATTGATTAGAAGTAGGAGCAGACTGAGGATCGCAAGGGGTAGGGGGGTTGCATCCCTTCTATTATCACAACCTCCATGATCAAAAAATTCCTAACAATAGATTTGACATGCGAATCCTTGTCAAAACCATTCATTACTAAAGTCTTAGGTGGAGTTCTACATCCATCATCTTCTATGCATGTCTCAACAAAGCATGATTTTTTATGCCCTATAGCTCTCATTTTTTCCAGAGCCAATTGTTGGGCATTCTTCTTTTTTGTCGTCTTGTTCTTTCTAGAGACCACCTGGAAGCTAGCGACCTCAAATACCTCCATTTGGGAGATGGAATTAGATACAACCAAGTGGGGGAGGGGTCGGTATTAAAGGAGCCAAAGTTGGCATCTTTTTCAATAATAGGGGGGTTAACCGGTTCAATTTTTTGGAGACTAACCATCACGTTATTAATGGCCTTACTGAGAGAGTCCAGCTTATCTAGGATAGTCGACGATTCTTCAATATTGGAGGAAGAATTGGGGGGGCAATAATGTCCTTTTTAGCAGTGGTTCCAGGGGTTTTACCATTATTTTTATTTCTACCTAAAAGAATAGGGCATGATCTTTTGATGTGTCCTTCCCATTTACACACGAAACAAGAGTTCAACCCCCCTAGGGTTTCTATAACACAAGTGAAGGTGTCATCTTGAAGTTTAATTTCGAGAAATCTAGGAATATCAATCCTAGGATTAATGGATACTAAGACTCTAGCATCCAGGTGGGGGACAAGATTCGAAGAATGATCAAACCTAACCACTTTGCTGATATATTCTAGAATTTGAGGTATGAAATTCCAAAAAATGGGGGGCTAGTTCTTAATTAGGAGCCAACAAGGGTAAGAAAGGCCCAATATGTCTTTGTTAATTGCATCAAAGGACCATTTGAGGGCTTTGAAGGTGGTTTTTCCAATAGCCTAGAACTATTTTCGGAGGACCTCTGCCTGCGATTTAATATCCATAAAGAAAATAACAAATAAACATTTCTGGATCATTCTAACCAAAGAAAAATTAAACCCTAACATTTTAACCCAAACATTTTTCATTTAGTCATCTAGAAATTTCCTAGCCGGATATCTATCTAAATTAGTAACTGCAACAAAAATTGTAATTTCTTGGAGTGTCCTATTTTCCAAATCAAGGGCTTTGGCCATAGAATCATTAGAAGAAATAGAAAAGGTACAGAGAGGCAATCAAGGGCCCTTACCTCTTCCTCCATCTCCACCATCACACCCAAAAGAGGAAGCATTTACTAGATTGAACTTGGCTTCAAGGGGGACCTACACAAAATCTTTGATGATGGCTTCTTGAAAGGACTTGCCAATAAGTCCTTCTTCCACTACTTTTGAGGATAGTGGTTGGGTCCAGTCATTATCCGGTCCACTTGAATCTACTTCCATCAGGAATTGAATGCATCCACCTCCACATGCGCCTACAATAACTGCTAAAACTGCACGGAGAGAGCCTCGACAGAAGAAGAAGCGAGAGGAAGGGGCTAGTAAAAATAAATAGGGGGGGAGTGAATTACCACCATGGAGGAGGCCTTACCACCTCCTCCACATGCAAGAGCGAGGACCCCAACTTCAAACGTAACCAAAGGGTCCATGCGAAGCCCTAGTTGCAGACCACCCTCCGTAATCGATGCCACTTACGACTTGTAAGACTTTTGAAAGCCTTTATGATAATAATTATTATAATAATTATGATTATAATAAATAAATAAATTGCTAAAATCATAAAAAATATTTATTTTTACCTCCACTTGCCTCAAATTATATTTAATAACATATGTCTAATAAAAGCCATCAATTTTAAATCTCCATAATCAATGAGGTTTTTTTTTAAAACTTAATAAATTGATTAATTTATTTTCATATAATTAAAATATAGAATAATAAATTATTAAAATGCTCGAAATGAAACCTAATGTAACCCAAACTAAAAAACTAAAATAAATTTTTTAACAATTAAATTATTGATTTGTTACACATATTCTTTTCAAATCTTCTACATTCTACCAAACCTATTAAATTATTTACTATTCAATCATTCTATATTGACTGAGTAGAACATGCACATAATTCTAAATTAAGAATGGGTGAATGAGTGAAATTTAAGGTGTTCAAGTTTAATATAACATCCATTGTCTATATTTTTTACTTCACAAACTCACTTAAGAAAATAGTTTTGTCAAAAATTGATAGTAACCCCTGATAGGACTTATCTAAAATTAAATTTACTTAACTTTATTTTATTAGTTTATTTTATTAGTGACCTAATATATGGTAGGGTCCTATGCAAGTAGTAACAAATTAATATATAATGTTGTCTTAAGAGAATATCTTAAGTTACATTGATCTATTATCTAAGTATTAATATAATTATAGATCTCTATAAATCATTCTAAAATTCGTTAATTATTTTAAACAAAAGATAAAGATTTAACTTCTTTTGAGTAAATATATCTTTCTAAAATTCACACAACAAAAGAGAGAGACTATTTTGGTCCTCTAAAATTTGGTGCTCTTAACAACTGCATAGCAGTAAAGAAACATATATATGCATGCGTGTGTGAATTTGTTTGATTAAACTCATAGCCATAACAAAACATAAATTTAATGGTCAAATAATAATTAATTGGACATGTTCTTTTAAATTTATTAGGTTACTTTTCTAAATAATATTTTATAATCAAAATAGTCAATGATGTGCCTCTTCGTTAGTTTAGTGGCATGCTGTAATTAAATTAATAACAAATTTAATTGTTTGTCAAGAAAGTTGCCAATATTTAAAATAGGAAACTTAAACAGGTTATAGTTTATTGCATTAAGTGTGGATATGGGGTGAAAAATATTTTATAATGAGTAATAATTTCAGATGCAATGTGATTAAAATAGGTAATGGTGGAAAAAATGTTACTTTTGATTCTTAGGTTATTATTCCAAAGATTAAATTATCATGTTTTCAAGTTTAATTAGATTTTATAAAAAAATAAATAATTAAATAAATAAATAAAATATTATAAATAAATAAAAAATTAAATGTGATATTTTGTAATAATTTAAGATCTTAAAAAATATATGTAACAACAAAGAAACTAATGGAAGAGTTATGGTTGAACTCTTATTTAATTATGATCTATAAACTATAATTACATCTACTATTAAGGTCATCTTAGTAAAAAGCTAGTAAAAAAATATATTGTTGTTTCTTTGTGCTATGTTTATATTTGAATATGGGCATGACATATTGAGTAAGAATAAAATTGAAGCAAAAGTTAAGATTGAGGATTGCATAGATTTAAAGTTGGGGCTAAACTCTTGACAATTCATTATATTGTGTTTTAACAAAGAAACTTTCATTTGAATATAACCCAAAAGAAAAAATACAATTGCCATGAAGAAGTCAAAGGAGAAGACAAGGGAATTGTTTTCAACTGCTTCTCAAGAAATCACCACAGGAATCTTGTCCAAACTATTTCTTTCTAATGTTTTTCAAGCTCAAAGTATTTGTCATTCATGGAAAAACATTGTTTTCTCTTTTGCCCATTTTCACAAGATCTGGGATGAGAAGAATAGTGAGCAATGATTTCTTATGGATGACCATGATGGTGGGGTTGAGATATTTAATCGCATGGAGAGTTCAAAAAGAAAATGTTTGATTCTTAATTTTAGCAAGTGTTGGTCTTTTTCTTTAGTAGTCCAAGACTGAAGGACTACTTCAAGTTGTCAATCCATTATGAAAGAAGCTCCGGAGCTACCTAATATGATCATGGGAGAATAAAGTTATACATTATCCTTTATTATAAAGACAAAGCTATCTTTCATTGATCATATTGATGACTCAAAAGTCAAGACTTGCAAGGTGATTGGAGTTACTTTCATTATGGCTATTTTTATATATAGATCTACTATATCTTCTTCTTAAATTAAAAGGGTTAAAAAATCAATTAATACTAGAAGGGCTCATTACTACATAAGAGGGCAGTTTAAGATGTTTTTAAAGATACAATTAATATTTCATCTTAAACACTTAAACTATTATTTTGGTTATCTTAAATTAAAAATTAAGATAAAAGTATAATTGAATCCTAAAGCTCCAAAATGTTTTGCAAGGTTGTGAATTCCCCTGCCCTTACTCGAATAGGTGATAGCAATTTTGGAAAGATTAGGGGTATTTTGGTGCGGGGTGGTTGAGAATCTTCTATGGAAGTGTGCCATGGAAAAGAGGGGCTTAAGAATTGTGGCCATGTCATTCCTCTAGGCTTGTTGAATTGTGCTTGAGATAGCAATTTTCATTTTGCAAACCCTAACTTGCAATGTCCTTTGGACTCTTCTTTAGTGAGTGTTGGCACTAGGAATTACTTGCAGGTTGCGTGACATGGGCTTGGTGTTTCACTGGAGTTGCATGCATTTTAATTGTAAATTGAATGAGTGGATGGGGGATGGATGAATGCAAAATATTATTCCATTCTTTCTGTGGTGATCTCATGTTTCAAAGGGCTTTGGATCTCTAAATCTAGCTAATGGAAAATCTTGGGTGAAAATCCATTCAAAGGGTTTGTTGGGGAAATCCATCCTAAGAGGCCCAACATGTTTAAGAAAAATAACCCAATTCATAGGTGATAATCTTGTGACTACTTTAATAGATTACAGAAAGCATTTAAAGACATTTAAAGACTTCCCTGTTTGTGAAAAATGGATTTTGGGTTATCTTTCATTTTCCTATTTATAAAAAATTGACAATATAATGATAATTGATGATTTTGTTCAATACTTTTATTTTTTCTATTGAGATAGTGGTTGCTTCTAATTCCCAAACTCTCCATTGTTCATACTCCAAAATGATTGTGGATTTTGTTTGTTTATTTTTTAGTATTTTCATATTTTATGAATGTTGTAGACAATTATTTGAAGATTGTGGGTTTTTTATTATAAATTCCTCAGCTATATTTAATTAATACAACACTTATTTTTTTAGGCCATATTTTCAAAGTAGTTTTACACATTTCCAAGAAAGATTATGCAAAAGCTATGGAATTACTTAGAAAAGATCTCAAAGTATTTCAACATGCTAGTAATGACATTTATAAAGAGCTCACACAGTTAACACCTCTGGAAACATCAGGTAGTGCTCTGTTTTATGTTTGGTTTTATTATTTTTCATGTTCTCCCATTATTTCTCTTTTCCACATTGATTCTAATTTTAAATCATGAGTTGGTTCTAAGTAGGGAAAATGAGAAGCTTTCTCAATGTGGGGAAAATGAGAAGGCTTATAAATGGCAACCCTCAAATTTAAAATTAGCTTAAGGATCCTCATAAATCAAAGGTCCCACTTCTCTCTTTACTTTTCAATACAATGGTTCTTTACTTTTCAATACAACGGTTGTAAGAGTCACATCATAGATTTGCTATAAAATTTCAAAGATATAATGTGTTCACTAAAAATTGTATCTTCAAATGGGATTGTTTGATTGAGCTACCTAAATAACTAATTAATAATAACCAAGAATTAATATAACACTAATCAATTTATTCGCAAGCTAAATTGTCATAAAGCTCAAGTATTGTGATTAGAGTTTCATATTACTAAGCAAATCTATCTAGAAAATGTTTGAAAATGAGTCTACTAGTTTGGAGGGTGGAATTTTTAAATTAGAAAACCCATTAAGTGTCAATATTGTACTTTAAGTAGGGATTGATTCTAATTTTTTATATTTTCTTACAGCTAACTCATAATTTTTTATATGCCTTTTTTTTTTTTGCAGTCTGAATTGGCAACATCAAATTTTAAAAGATCCAACTTTTAATCTTGATATCAAAACTTTGTTTGTTGATCACATATATGTACCTCTTTGTGGATCTCAAAGCCACACAAATAATTCTATTATTGGACTGATTAAATTTTTTCCCTATTCCTACACATGTTGTAATTGTTAATATCATGGCCTCTTTCTCAAAAATAAACCTTTTCTTTCATTTTTGTAGTAATAATCTCTTATTGGATGGATGAAAAATTCTAAGTCTTCCATGCCACATCGTCCTATGCATGCACAGAGAATTTGTCTTTAAACTAAATAAAAATTAAATTCTTAGCCATTCTTGAATGTTTGTTATGGGATGGTGGTTTCTTAATTAGAATAGCTTCCCTTTCATAATATCTGATTTTTTGTAAGATCTCTCTTTTGTGTGGGAAGGATTAATGAAAGAAATAATGTATATTTTATGAAATGTTTTAATTATTGATGAGTTCAATACGTTTGCTGACACGAATTAAAACACCCTCTGCAAATAGTACTGGAACAGGTTATCAATTTATTAGTCTTGTAAATGTTGCCAAGCATCCTCGTATTGGTTCATCTAATGTGGAAAGGAATAGCTTTCCATGTATGCTGTAGTTTTTTAAGTTTCTTAATGTTTGTTCCAATCTTATTCTAATTGCACAAAATAATTCGCTCAGTCTTTGTCCTTTGTCGTGTCATCTCTCCTGCCATATATTTCTTTAAATATTTTTTTTTTTTAAGAATTATCGATATAGTTTTGAGTACACTATCACATGATAATTTATAGCTTAATAATTTAGTCAATGGATTATAATAGATATTGTTTCAATAAGATCTTAAAAATTGACACAACTACCAAACATAGCACATAAATGTATCTTACTATAAGAAAAAAATACCATAATTACCTAAGCAAGGTTAAGAATGTTGATTTTTTTGAAAGATACTTTCCTTTTGCTACTCAAACTTTGATCAATGTTTCTCTCAGCCCCTAATGTTTGCATTAGACTAGTCATATTCTATACATTCATATTCTATAAATTCTTCATTTGGCACTAATGTATAAGTATCTAAAATCACATATAGAATTTTGTTGACAGAAACTGGCCAATAGAAGTGAAAGGCAAGCTCTCATCCCCTGTATGCTAGATAAAAGTATTTAGGTGAAATGCAAAATCTCATTTACATGTTCCCTTGTGTACCTCTAATTTTCCTTATTTTGCTATAAGGAATGTTCAATTTATCTTTACAAACTTTGGTTCTAATGTCTTAGCTTTGGACTCTAATTCTTCTCACAAGCGATAGATATGGACATGGACATGTAATGAGGATAATCCAACTAGGAAGGTGTAGATTATCAGACAGACATTTACTTGAATTTAAATGGAAATTAGATTATTTTGAATGAATCTATGCATTGAATTTGATTGAGTATTATGATTCTATTTTACGCTAACAACTACCATTCCAGAAAAACAGATCTCGTGCATGGTTTTGTCCAACAATGACATATACATACTATCCACTTCTGGTGGAGAGGTGTCCTTATCACATTGGAAAAGTTGAAAGTGGTTGATATGAACTCATTTAGAATGAATAGATTTATTTGTAGTTTTATTGTTTGCTTCACTTTAATTTTCTTCCTTTTCTATTAAATATTAAAGCATGTTGATGAAGTCTTTGATTCCCCAAAACATTGCACTATCATCTACAAATAGTTCAATAGAGAGTATTAGTATCACTCCTAGATTGGATTCTTAGTATTCAAGAATTATTGTATATTATTTTAGGGGATTAGGTGACAGATCTTTTAATTGAATTATAGTTTATAGTAGGTAGGGGAACCATCTTTGTAAACCCTTTATCAAAGAAAGAATGAAATCCAATGCTTGTCTTTTTGCATCTAATTAACTGTGAGGAAATTTATAAAAGCTGCACATTTTTTCAAATGCATTTCAAATACGAGGTAACATATTGATATAAAAATTGATCTGATTTAAATAATATATTTTAACTTAAACTTATTTAGGTGGTTCATCTAAAATAATTTTAATAAATGAATCTTATTGAGAAGCAATACCATTTCAGATGAACCACAAAAAAAAAATCTAAACGTAGAATATGTCAGCTTACTTATGCTGATTATTCTATTCGATAGCATTCCACATATGGGACAAACCAACCTGCACATCTGATAATACTTAGTCTACCAATATAGTCAATCGGAATTCTAACTCTGCTTAGGTTATAAGGTAATATTCAACATATTGGATCACCTCCAAGCCTTATTGTGCTTTGAGTAGATGCTGCATAACCTACCCTAGGGTTTTAACTATGCAGATGATTTCCAAAGTTGGTATCTGATAATAATATTAGATATGAACATGATCGAACATTTGATATAGCCATGAAATAATTTTACTTACTTCTACGATTGATTTGGGTAAGACCAGTATAATTGAAGCTATAAAGTATCTCCATGTTATTGAAATTGGGATGCTGAATAACGAGGTTCCAGTCTGTGTAGTTTTTCAGGTACCCAAAGTTCATTTCAGTAACCTTAACACCCACAATTGATAGTTTTGTAGTTGTGCAAAAACAATTTCAGGGTAGACCGGATTGAGTTGTTGCAGTTTGAGAATTTCTTAGAGTAAAAAGCTTAACTTAATCCTTTTAAACATGTTGAAAATAATAATTTTTCCTTAATACAAGAAATCTTAGATAAACAACCCCTCTGATGTAGTTAATGCACCTGTTATTTATATATCAAATCGATTTTCACTGTGAATAATCAATACATTGACAATGAAGACAGATAATCTCAATCACATAAAAAGAGGTTGCAGATAAAAAATGTAAGAAAAAATCATTGATACCAAGCAAATGTTTTATTAGTTTAACTAAAAGATCATTAGAAGCTAGAGGTATAATTTGCAGTCCTTTAATTTTTTAATATGAAAAATAAAATAAGAACCATCAGACTGAATCAGAGTTTTCGACTTCTAAAGTTCTATGATTATATTTCATGAGTATAGCTTAAAGGTCGCTAGCTATGATATGCAGTCCTTATTTCCAAACTGTTGGGAAAATGAAATATTTAATTAAGAGATGGAGAAAACAGATACTATATACATACTTAGGGCTTGTGTTTGTCTTTGTTCACTTGGAATAGGGAAATGGCTTGATCGTTCTTGTGTAGCAGGACTGTAGGAATAAACCAAGCTAGGCCCTTTCAGTGAAAAATTAGAAGGTACAAGAACTGTATTTTTAGAAGTCCTTGCAGCTCCCACTCCCATCTTAAGGCAGCCACAGAATTCTGTGGGTCTTGTACGGTTGACGAAATCCCTCCCCGGCAGCAATTTGCTATTTTTACATTATTACTAACAGTGTCGAACATGTCTACTATTATGGGATGCCTATTGCAAGAATGGGGAATGTTATTTTCCTTAAAAGCAGAGCAATCTCCCTGCTCAGTTGTTTCACCACCCAAAATACCCCATATAACTGTGTATAAATAGAGAGAGAATGAGATGGAGACAGACATTGTAGCCATTATCTGTCCAAGATTACATGTCCCACTTCACTGTTATATTGCCATTAGGTTCCATTGGGTCCAAAGTAGCGCCTGCATAAAAATAAATTTTAATAACAGCTTGAAGACAGGTTGATAAGATATTCAACCAATTCAATAAATAGATGCAATCATAAGTCTTACTGGCAAAATATACTCAATGAATCAGGATGAGCACCGTGCACTAAATATATCTCTAGAGATTTTCCATTGGAATAGGGCATGAAAGTATCATCAGGTGAGATGTATGAATAAATTAAACAAAATAATTTAGTAAACTTTTGTTAATTTCATTATTGGCATAAGATGGTTGTTGTGAAGGAAAAGGAACGGCATGGGCACCAGTAATGTGATGAAATAGTGTATGCTATGAGATACTTAAAAAGTCAAGGTCTCTAAGGGAATGTGTCTTTGTTATAAAATGGGTCTTGTCCTTTGTAATTCATGGTGTAATTCATGATGTCATTCATTCCTTTTGTCTACTGTAACTGTCTACGGTTAAAAGCCTGGCGATCTATCTTTTGTAGGCAAAGGAATATTGTTTATTTTATGTTTAGAAATGGGTGTGGTTTCAAGCTTAGATTGTGTTGGTATAATGGGATTGTTACCAAAAATTTCATGCTTACAAATCGAATCAAAATTTCATGCTGTGTGGATTCACTCCTTTGGCTTTTTCATTACTTCCTCCCCGAGAGTTTTACCTCAAAAATGGACATCGTCCAATATTAGGCTTCTCAAAATTAGATTGTAGGTGCATTTCTCTTTTGACTTCGGCAATTCCATACAATTCTAGCTTTCTGGAAGTGCTTCCAAACATATCTTCCATTGATTTCGGCAAAATGAAAAAGAGCAGTGTCATCTTGTTTAACAGTATTACAAACAAGTCCACCAGCAGACTTCTTAAGTGAGCCTATTGTTTTAGTTACATCATCCTAGGAAGTTGGCAATCCAACAGTAGATGAAGCTTTAGGTGACAATTCTTATGTTGTTGAATAAATCCTTGATTGCAATCTAAAAAATTGAATAAATATTTAGTTGCGAAGCGCCTATTTTGGCACAGGCAGGGAGTACACTGGCAAAGGTTGAGGAAATTGGCTTTGCAGGTTTGCTTGAAAGTTTCTATAGCCTTTTCGACAAATCCATTTTATGCATATGCTGTACTCATTGCATATCCTGTTCCAACTCTCCCATTTTAGTACAGGCAGTGAGGATGCTAGAAAATGTATCTAGCAACTTTTAGAGTTCTCAAATAACAAATATATGCAATCAAAATAAATATGTCGCCAGTATAGAGCTGTGAGGGCATCAAAAATAGAGATTTGAGAACTCTAAAAGTTGCTAGATAAGGATAAATCATCAACACCGTGTGAGATTGGACCAATCTATGGTTACAGCTTTACTCTTTCATCTCTCTATTGGACGATAGGGTTTTTATTTGGTGTTAACTCAATGCAGAAATCTCTTTCTAGTGTGAAAGGCCTCATATAATTCTCTACACTTAATACACACCGCATTATTATCTAGATGTTTCACACATAAATATTAGAGGAAGGGCGTGTAGAGGAGATGTCTTGTGGACAGGTATTAATGTATCAAAATCTGGTCTTTCACCCATCCAACATTTTAGTGCCAGGCCAAACTTGCTGCTATAGTCATTTGCAAAAAGGCATTCATTCATATTGGTACATTGTTTTTTTTTAATTTTTGACCATCGTTGTTCTATGGTCAAGATTAAATTCCAATATACATAGGAGTTTCGTGAGGTAAACAACATAGTTGCATGTAGAAGCACAATTAAGAAGGTAGTTCTGCCTTTATTTGTTTCGTTATACCTAAATTTATATTGGGGAGATCATATTCAAGTTATTTTGATAGCTAAAAATCATGTTAGTACATTATTTCTTGAAAATGATATTTAAATTTTTTTTTTGGGAAAATCTATAGATTTCCTTTAAATTCTAGTATACTCGAACATTTTGACGATATAAGGATATTAAATTGCTATTAAAGAGCACATTTCTACTTGAATGTGGTATTCAATTTCTTTCTTTTAGTCATGGATACATATAGTGTTTCGCTCCGGAGTGTTGGATTTTTACATTAATTAGTATAGTTAAATAATTATTAAAATTAGGTTGCTTAGTTTCTAGGAAGTTATTCCCTAGACAATTTTTATAGGGAAAAATAAGGCTTTAAAAAGCCATTACACTATAGTGTAATATGATCTAATTATATATGTGAGATTTTGTCAAGACCTAGAGGAAATGGAAAGAATAAATAAGAGAGATAAAATATATGATAGGAATAAACTGTATACTATCAAGATGAAAATACTGATCAACTGAACCATCAAGCATTAAATTACATACAATGTAGATGAACCTGCTTATATAAGCAAGGCTATATGGATATGTGAGCACACAAACATGAAATGTGGCTCAATAAGAAACAAGGGTAGGTAGGAGAAACAATATAATATTCCACATGACGTGGATCACCCACTAAATGTGGAATGTAACAACAAGATAAGTCCGCAAAAGGTGGAAATTCTCCTACACACACTATCCCAATGTGGCACAAACACCCAAGTATCTCATACCCAAACTACTATGAAATGCATTTCCTAAGTAAACTTAAGTATAGTGTAATAATATCCAAGATGAATAATTATTTACACCAACACCCCCCCTTAAGTGCAACTTAGAGGAATGCACTTAAGTCTACAATGCAACTAAGCAATGCAAGAAGGGTCCCCGCTACTAGGCCGTGTTAGGTTTCCATGTACAAATGCAAATGCATGCAAACCAATGCAATGAAATCTCTTACAAAGTGGGGAAAGAGAGAAAAACCCAATGGGAAAAAACCCTCCCCCAAAAGAGAGATGAAGACTAGATACGAAGAACTCTCATAGAAGTATGTGAAGGACAAAACCCAAAGTGAGGAAAAAGTCCCCCCCATATGAGAGAAGAAGAAGAGAGACTAGGAAGCCCCCCCTCAATGTGGAATCTGCACCAATGATAGAAGCTCAAAGATGAATGAAGAAACTGCTCCATGAACATTGAACCACATTCCTCCCCTTAAGAAGAAACAAAACCAAAGGTGGATCCAAAAATTCTCCCCAACCATGAAAGGAAGATGGAGAAAAAACATTCATGATGAAAGGAATCTCTGAAAACTACTCAATTGTCCCCATGTCGATGCTGAAAGTTATGCCCTCCAAAGGTGGTAAATTGCACCATAGTGCTGAAGAAGGTACTCCAAGATCTAGTGGAGATGAATGTAGAACAATGTCCAAAGACTCATATGTCTCCTCAAAAGATAAAGAGACCTCCTCCAAGTGTTGTACAAAAGTATCCACAATCATGTCAACCTCTAAAGATTGATCATGTAGATAATGCACAAGAGGGTTAGAGTGATACCTCGCAACAATCAAAGAAGGATAATCTTCATCATAGAGAAGATGAATGTCATCAATGGTGCCTCCCAAATCTGCAATGTATGAGTCCACAAACATACCTGCAATGTCTGTCAAGTAGGCATCCCAATCAACTGAAGCTGAAAGACATGAAATATCCTGCTGTACTGAATCATAAGAAGGCAAACTGTTGCACTAGTTGCATCATCAGGTGCAATAGGTGGTGTGATATCAATAGGAGGAGATGAAATGAAAGGCTCAAGAACGAGGTCACAAGTGAGAATCCCCAAGTTCAAATGCCCAAAGTTCTCTTCAAAATCTGAATCATCAACATAGGAAGAGTCAACCTCATCAATAGGACCAAAATCTGAAAAAGAGTACAATCGAGATGCATGATGAACCACCCCAACTGCAATAATATCTCCACTCTCCAAGTCTCTAATGATAACTGAATCAGGGGTGAACTCCATAGTTTTCCTAGTTTCCCCATCTGTGACTTGATAGATGGAAAGAAGATTATTTGTCAAGTGAAGTACACACAACACATCATTGAAGGAGTTATCCCCAATGGAAATAGATCCTTTCCCAATTACATCCATGTATGTATGATTTCCCATCAAAACATGCGGCATGTGGCAAGGCTCAAACATAGAAAATATAGATTGTGAAGATGCCATATGATGAGAAGCCCCTAAATCTAGAAGTCATCTCCCTAAATTGGGACTTGTAGTAGCACAAAGAGCTTGTCCCTTTCCTTTATCTGTCCCAAAAGAGTGATCCTTTCCTTTATCCTTGGAAGAAGAAGCCGATGTAGACATTCTAGAAGGTAGGTTGATTCTATTCTTCTCAAGAAGATTCTTCAACTCATCAATATCCTTCTTATAACAATGATGTTCGTCATGTCTTGACTTCTTGCAATATCCACAAAAAACATTGTACTTATATGATTTCCTCTTGAGTGAGAATGGTGAATCACCTTGTGTGGAGAGGAAGATTGTGATCCATCTTGTTATGGTCTTCATGTAGGCTACTTGTGATTCTTGCCTTTTCCTTGATTACTTTGATTCCCTTTATTAGCCACCAAAGCTTGTGACTTTGAAAATTTGAAAATCCCCATCATGGTCAACTTAGATTGCTCAAGTATCAACATCTCCGTGAATGAATCAAATGAGAGAGACGAACCTTGGGCTAACCTATGGATGTGAAAACTAGATACAAAGGCTGCATACTCCAAAGGAAGCTTGTCCAACAAGTTATAAACCAATTGAGCATCTTTTTTGTCAATTCCACAATCCTTTAGCTTTTCTCTTAGCTCAATTGCTTTTGTGACATAATCTTGGATTGTATCAAAATCCTTGGGATCCAAAGTTGTGAGTTCACTGTCAAGCTTGTAGCCCTTAATCTCATCAACTTGACCATACAATTTCTTAAAAATATCCCAAGGCTCTTTAATTGTTGTACACTTATCAATGTGAAAAATGAGGTAATCTAATACAAATTTTCTAAGAGTTCCAAGTGCCATAGCATTCTTAGTAAACCATTCAATTTGAGCATTAGGATCAGCCTTAGGATCATGTGGTGCAATAATAGTTTCATTTACATAAGGAATGAATCATTTTTCCATTAGTTTACTCCATGGCTTAATCTTTCATGATGCATAATTATGAGGAGTTAAAAGTGGAAATTTAGGAGAACCCATAGCACCAAAATGAAAAAACACAAGATAGAGAGAGAGAGGCACAATCACACAAGACACCCCCCCCAAAATATTCAATCAAGAAACCACCCCCCCACCCAAAATGGTGATTTTGGCACTTTATACTTAGTGCATATACAATGGGCCACTTGCAAAACAAGGAAAACTGGACTTCTGATTTCAATTTAGCAATTCTCAAAATGAGATCTAAGAGACTTCAACAAATAAAGCTAGTGATCTAAACTAAGATCCAAGCAAAATGCAAGTACCAAATATGCCAAAAATGGCCAAATATTGAAAGTACAATTTCTACTTAAAATCACTACAAATAAATGGTAGATTATGAAAGTAGATGAAAAAATATGCACTTTAAAGAAAAATGGCACCTGAAAAAGAGTCATATGAGCCCAAATAAAGCCTCCAAAGTTGTTAAAATTGGGATTTCATGATTTCCGAAAACCTTGTATCCGAAAATGAGAAAACTCCTACACCACTATACGGATCACGAAATTCTACCCCCCCAAAAAAAAAAAAATTTCTCAAAAAAATGAGTCTGGATGAGTGAGATATCACTCTTTGAAAATTGCCTGCAAAATTATAATTTCTGGAAAATTTCCGCTGCAGGTTCAAACTTCAAATGTCTCTAGATTTGGCCTCCGAAGTCTGATTTGGATAAAACAAAAGGAAAAACTGACTTTCTCGGATCTCCCCAATCCAAAGGTGACCTCATATTTGACCCAACAAGCTCCAATAAAAACCTTTAATAGAAATCTCCAAAATGCAAACCCCAAATAGCATCAAATTTCTCTTAATTGACAAACCAATGACACTCTAATGGCTCTGATACCATGTGATATTTTTCCAAGATCTAGAGGCAATGGAAAGCACAAATAAGAGAGATAAAATATATGATAGGAATAAAATGTATTCTATCAAGATGAAAATACTGATCAACTGGATCATCAAGCATTCAATTACATACAATGTAGATGAGCCTACTTATATAGGCAAGGCTATATGGATATGTGAGCACACAAACATGACATGTGGCTCAATAAGAAACAAGGGTAGATAGGAAATAGGTGTGGGTAGGTAGGAGAAACAATATAATATTCCACATGAGGTGGATCACCCACTAGATGTGGAATGTAACAAGTCCACAAAAGGTGGAAATTCTCCTAAACACACTATCCCAATGTGGCACAAACACCCAAGTGTCTCATACCCAAACTAATATGAAATTCATTTCCTTAGTAAACTTAAGTACAGTGTAATAATATCCAAGATGAATAATTATTTATACCAACAATATCCAATTGAATTCACTTAACAAACTTATGTTCTATTTTTCTCCCTTTGGCACTCTCATTTATTTGGATATGCATTCATTTGGGGATTTTATTTAATAAAATCCTCCGAGAGAAATTGTAAAATGGAATTATGGGAGAAAATGGAATTTTTCTGGTAGGACAACCAATTTTTCTTTAAAATTTAGGGGCATACACTCTAATATATGTTACAATTTGAGCACAAAAAATGAGTTTGATTTTTACATTTTCACCACACCATGATGTTCTTGGTGGCACTACAGCATCCATTTCATAATTTAATATCATATTTTTCTTAGTGCACACTATATCATCCATTTTGTGATTGTATTTTTTAGGTTATCTACCAAATGGTTTTTTTGGTAATCTTTCTTAGCATGAGTCAAGTAGCATTAAACACTTTTTTGAACTTGTTTAACTTTCCCTTCTCTAGTGTGAAACCTAGAAAGCATTTCATATTAGTTGTAGATGTCATGTGCTTTCTTATATGGTCGAAATAAGTTTCATATGTATTCTTAATAGCCTTAAGATTCCATAGCTTTCTTTGTCCTTACATGCTTCACATGTATTTTTTACCTATGCTAATCATGTTAATACTTTTATTTTGATATTTTAGACTAATAAGATAATATATCTTAGGAGTTTGGTTTTGTCTTCTATTTTAAATGTCTTGGTCAAATCCTTTCTATACTATCCTATATTTTATTAAGGTTATGAGTGTAAGGTCACACTCTTACTAAACTTGGGAGTAAATGTAGTGTCTTAAATTGTTTCCTTCTACAATTTCACACTTCATAGCCCTGACCTCACATTGGTGGTTATCCATTAGGTCCTTGATTCACACCTTATTGTGCTCAATAAATTTACATTTCTTGAAGACCAACATAGTTCTCTACTCATTGTGACTAGATTTAGTCTATAATGCCAAGACAATGATGCCTAGAACCATAGTCTATGCATTTAGGATTTCAATTTATAATCACAATGGTCTAGATTTTGAGAAGTAGGAAAGTGTTCCTCATTGTATGTGTAAGCTTTGCACATATATGATTCCCTGGGTCTAAAATCCTAATTCTTTCAACATAGCATTTACTTCAAGAAAATTCAATCAAGAATCTTAAAGGAAATTGAGGAAAAGTCTATGATGAAGCATTAAATCTTTAAATTTCAGCAATCAAACTCAAGTTTTATGTGTTCCTCCATGATGAAGCCATGGATTTACTCCCATAAAGAAACTTGAATTTTGAATGAGGCTTCAAGGAAAGAGGTTCATATCAAAGGTATTATATTTTAGTTTAAGCATTTCCTTTAATTTTTTAGTCATTTCTCTACTAGGAGTATGCTCTCTTTCATCCAACATTGTACTAGTTGATGTGGAAACACCAACATGGGGTTTTAATTAGGAAAGCCCCTATATGAGACAACATTCTCTCTCTCTATCTGTATAGGTTATGAAACCAACAAATTGTGATCATTATAGAATCCAAGTAGCCTTGGTTAATCCATTGAACAATTATTAAAATCATTAATAATAGAAATTAACTAAGAATGGGAGTGAGAGAGATAGGGGGGCCTCTACACAGCTTGTAATTTAAAACATAAGATCCACACTAGTAAACCATTATCCAAAAGATCATATTGGAACTAAGGGAAAAATATAACATTGAAGTATGTGCCCAATGTTATATATCTAATAGACTCATGTTGTCCTAATAGACTCACCTTATAACTTCAATTCAAATAGATCTCCTCATTAACTTCTCTTTCTTTTCGTTCACCCTCTCTCTTGACCTACTCAAAACATATTTTTTCTGTCTAGAATTTTCTAATAAAATTCTTACTATTTTTATGGTTAATATATTTATTTTGATTGAAAAGTGAAAGTGTGTTTTTCTAGGAGAATTGAATCCTTCTACAAAATCTAAAACAAATTTAACAATGAATTTCAACAATCAATAATTAAAATCAAATAGAAACAAAAAAATCACATAAAAAATGATATAAACTAATAATTATAGACACAATAATAAATATTAATGAAAAACTTACCTTAAAACATAGTACTATGAAAATAAGTAATATAGATAAAAATTTTAATTTATTAATAAATAGAAATATTTATTTTTTATATAATATTATATTATAAAATGTAAATGTTTTGAAATGATTTTATTGTTAACTAATATTATGTTATAAAATGTAATGAAAACCAATAACAAATATTTTACAGTCTATAATTGAAACACTTTTCCAAGAGAATTTATTAAATTTTATTTTAATTTATACTTTGTGGGTGAAAAACTGCACGTGGCACACGTATATTATAACTCGTCATTATAATTCTGCAAATCTCTACACGCCAGCAGTCTACGTGTCTTTAGTAATGCTGGTTTATTGCCCTATAAATAATTTTATCATGTAAGAAGTTGTTGCACAAGATTTTAATGGAGAGCGATGCTAATGTAATGAATGCTTTCTCTTCATCGTATTTCTAATGATCTCATTAAAAACATAAGGTAAGCATATTTTAATGTTATTTATTTATCAATTCAATTTATTTGAATATAATTGTGAGTTAATTGAACGATCATATATAATTGTGTTTTGATTAGTTAATATTTTAGAATTTTGATTTGTTTTATATATATATATAATTTATTATTAGAATAAAAGGATAAATTTGGATTTTAAATCAAAAACTTTTATTCTCGGATTTTCTGCACTTGAAGATTTATCTACTAAGCTATATCTCTTTTGTAATATTATTATGAACATTTGTGTTTTTTAATATTAATAAGAACTTTGAAATGTTTCCAGTCTATTACTAACATTTATATATTTTTAAAATAAAATTATAATAAAACAATATAACATTGATGGATTTAAGATGTTAGTATTCAATTTTAAATACAGACCAAGTTTAGAATAGTTTTAAAGATAACATAAGTTTTTTTTTTTATTCACACTCCAATAATTATACTCTACCAAAAATTTATAGTATTATCAATTTTTTTTTGGACTTACTAGTTTTATATAAGACTTAAGCTAGCTAATAGGACTCAACAAACTATTAGAAACTAGAGCCTCAAAAGATTGTAGCAGAAACGATAATTCTTAGGGTTTAAAATGAAGTCATAAATGACATAACACTTTGAAACTTTCAAAAGCGTTGAGGAAAAAAATGGTACATTTTACTTTCAAATGAAAGTATAAATGCTAACAGTTTTGTAATTGCATAATATTATAGTTCTCTACAAATTTTTATGTATATTAATATATTTAATATAATTTTAATTTAGACATGCAAATATTTGGAATAGTGTAGCTTCTTTAATATTATAAAATGTATTAATATTAAGTTATTTTATTGAGAATATAAATGTCATGATTTTGTTTGCAATTAGAGTTGACAAATCCTTTTATTTGAAATTTAATTTTATTTAATTAAATGTAAATATCAATTTCTCTCAATTTAATACATCTAATAATTTGTATGCATGAATCATTGCTTTATAAAAAAGACTACAATATAATTCCTACTAAATGTTAGTAGAGCTATTTTTCTTTTGAAAGTAGATAATATTATAAATAGTTAAATTCTATTTTATTTTATTAAAAATATAAATGAGTGGGTGCAATCCCAATTCCATGGAAGTCTACAAGCAAAAATGTTTGCCGCTAGAAATGAGTGCCTATTTTTTTAGAAACAGACACCCGTTTAGCTTCGGAGCCCCGACCCATAAAACTAAAATGGGTGCACATTTTGACAAATAGGTGCCCATTTAGGATCGGACCACCGTAGAGAAACGGGTGCATGATTTTTAGAAATGGGCACACGTTTCTAAAAATGGGTACCCTTTTCTGAAAACATGTGCCCGTTTCTAAAAATGGGCACACATTTCTTAAAGTGCTATAAATTTCAAAACGAGTGCCTATTTTTAAAATTTTAAATAACGGGCCCTTGTTTCATAAAAGATGGAGCGAGAAACACACCTATGCCTTGGTTTTGGCTTCGGGTTAGGCTTCGTTGGACCAAGCCTATGCTTGGACCTCCAAAAAAATGGCTAAGGCACTGGAATACTAGATTTTTGCCTTGCCGTAATTTTTTGATGGTCTTCCTCATCATATTTTTTGATGAAACAAAAACCCATTAGAGTTCTCATTGTCCTAATTTAAAAAATGTAAATTTCATAGTGATATGATTATTTTCACTATTTTTCCATTATTTATTAATCAAAAGTGGTTACTAAATGTAAAATAGTGAGGTTTAGTAAAACTCTAATAACTTTTTAGGTTTTGTTTGAAAATAAATTATATGAAATCAATCTACATAGAAGTATTTTGAAGATTAAAAAAAAAATTACAAAAACATTCAGTTTTTTACGTCAAAATATGGTGGTCGTACACATGTGTGGTATGGTCCTGAAATAGGCATTTAGATTCAATCTCTAAGTGCCTCAAATTTTGACATCAATCGATAGAAAATTTGAAAAATAGGGAAAACACTTCCACTTTTTGCCCAAAAGTGGGACTCAACTTCTTGCACCCACCAAAATATAATATAATATAATAATTGATTTTGAAGAAAAATAATGATGGGAGAGGGAGCAAGAGTGAGAGAGGGCATGTCTGAAATTCTACTTGATGGCAGTGATAGGGAGTGTTGGTATGAATAAAGCCAGATGGGGAGTGTGGGTATGAATAAAGCCATTTCCTAACTAGTTATTAGTTAGTGTTTATTTACACATATTAAGTTTATGTAAGATAGTTTCGTTGCCAATGAAATAGTTATTTAATATTGTCTTGTTAGTTATCTCAAGTGTCATTCTAGATTTAGATGAGTTAGCATCTTGCATTTAACTTTGTCATAAAAATAGTTATAACTACTCCCTCCTCACTTTAGTATATAAGAAAGCTCATTGTAACATATCAAATCATCTCAATACGATTCATTTACTAATGATATATATCTTTCTCTTTTCTTTTTTTGTAAAAGTAGCTTGCACTTGTGATCTTGGGAGAATGCTCTATCATGGTACCAAAATTTTTTTGACCTACATCTCTTTCCAATCAAGAGCCTTCACCAGCTTTGTTGAGGTTCTACAAGTCTCTACCATTCCTTACTCCTTTTTTGTGTAGCTACCTTTCATATTATTCTCTGGGCAGAAGTTGCCTCTCTCGGCTATATTAATTGATGCTTCTATTTAGCTTTTTTACTATAATGAATTCTATGTCATTTCATTCTTTAAGTTGGAATGAGAATTAAAAAGTTATAGCACCTCTTTGTTTCTTTTCTTTTACCACTGGAAGGAGTAGTTTCCTATTGAAAACACAATTTTAGTTTTTATTTTGTTAATTCCCCTATCGTTACACAAATTTACCAATGAAAAATACCAATATTCCTATCCATCTTCTTATTGGCTGCATCAAGGAAGAAGTTGGTTTTGGAATTTTATTTCTTTGTTTGGCAAGTGTCTAACAATTAAAGTTTGTCCCATGTGAATTCAAAGTCAAGAGTAACAAGTAAATTTAAATCTTGCATAAAATACCTTTAAACCAAAGTAATAATGGAATTTGGAATCTGATTGTGCAAACTATTCCCAAGTGAGAGAGATTCCAAATAAAAATAAAAATTCAAGGAACAAACAAAAATATTTTTTTTGGTCGATGCAAATCATTTTTCCACTTGGATGTTCTAGCATCAGACACTTCAGGTAGGTGAAATGATCCATGAGTTAGGAACATTTGGAGTTGAATGGTATGGCAATCTCATGTTTATTCTTTATCTAAATTTTCTCCTTCTCTATGGGAGCCTTTCCTATTCTTCTTCAAAGTCAACACTCTCTTCACGTTGACTTTTCTACTATAAAAAATCTAAATTTAATCTACGCTTTCCTCTTAAAATCTGCACTTGAAATGTTCTTGAATCTCCATGTTTAGTCTCTTCTTATTTTCATATATGCTGCTTTTCAACACTACAACAAACATTGGAGTTGGTTTTTTTAATTTCTTCTCCTTCTCCCTTAGAGGATTCAATTTATACCATTGACCATATTTTTGGATGGTGTACATATTCGTACACCATTATGAATGGACTATTTGTCAAATTACCATGGCCTACCCAACAACACATGAGAATAACTCAAAGGCATTACATCACACAACACCTCATCTTTATAAGAACTAATCTGAAAATTAACCAAATACTTCTCACTTAGCATTATCTCATGTCCCTCTTGTAAAAATTAAACATTGTATGGACTAGAGTGCTTGCACCTTTTCAAGCATATCTTGTTTACAATCTCCTTTGAAACAAGGTTATATGTACTACTACTATCTACTATAAATTTGCAGCACTTATCTCCAGGCTTGTACATAGTTTGAAAGAGACTCCTCCTTTGGAATGCTTCCTCCTCAGCCACCTTGGGATTCATCAACACTCTCCTCATCATTAGAGATTCATTTCCTTGAGGGTCATCTCCTTTCATGGATCCATCACTTTCTTCATCCTCTTGTGCCAACCCATTTCTTGTTGCACTTTACTTGCTTCCTTTTTGTATTTGAGAACACTCATAAGAATGATGCTAAGTTCTTTGCACTAGAAACATTTACCTTGGAACCCTATATTACTACTACCACATCCTCTTTATGGGAACTCCTTTTCCTTTATGTTTTGACCCACTTCCTTACTCTATTTGTTCCTAGAATCCTCTTCAATTTGCTTTCCTTTGCTACCACCAGTTTGTCCTTTCTTTGTAAATATTCTGTGACTTAGAATTCTTTATTTGTCTTTTCATTAACTTTTCCCTAGCCTTCAATGCATATTGATATTGTCCTCCACAATGTTAATGTAAAACATACTCATTTCATCTTGAATATTGAATCGCAAGCGATTCACATACCTGCCAATATTTTCCCTATCAATATCATGCCTTCCAAACTGAATGGTTATCTTGTACAACTCCTCTATAAATTCATTTACACTC
This sequence comes from Cryptomeria japonica, assembly GCF_030272615.1. Lineage (NCBI taxonomy): Eukaryota > Viridiplantae > Streptophyta > Pinopsida > Cupressales > Cupressaceae > Cryptomeria > Cryptomeria japonica. The sequence goes on from NC_081411.1 coordinate 158,072,909, forward strand.
ATATCCTTCTGCTTCAGATGTTGTAGCTTCTTGAACAACTCAATTTCATAACCTCTAGGAATGAATATTATCTTCAATCTGTTCACCATCTAATTCCACCTTGTTATATTAGGGTCTCCATTCATTACTTGTTCTCTCTAGAACTCTTTCCACCATAATGCAAGATGCTATTTGAACTTTGTTTGAGACAAATTTACCATATATGGGTCTCTAATTTCCTCCACTTCAAAGTATTCTTCTAGCTCCCCTATTAAATCAATCAACTCATCTGGATTTAATGTTCTAGAAAATATTGGAACATCCATTCTGTTATCATTTATGATTCTTGAAAGAGCCCTCCAAAATAATTGTTCTCTACTATCTAGATGTTGTTCTTCTTCTCTTTTGTGTTCTTGTTCTTCAAATTCAGTTCCTTCATCACTCACATGATCTCTTGAATTTTCAGTAGATAATATCACCTCATTTATGATATCATTTTGCATTATCTCTCAAAATCACTCCAACACCTCTGAAATTTTGGGCATTCCTTTTCAAGGCAGAATCTTGATCACCCTTCCAATCATTAACTTTAATCTCTTGTCATTTAGGACTTCACTATCACTTGCAATAATTATCTCAATCTCTTCTCTACCATGCTTCCTCTATCCACCCACCAATCCTGGCATAGGTTGCCTCATGTTTGACGCTTTACTTATGGGCTTAAAACTTCTAGCTTTGATACCATTGGATGCAAGTTCTCCTTCGAATGTAATCTAAATATTCGAATAAAATATAACAACAATAAATAAAGAATCTTAAATCAATTTATTATTATTTCAAAATTAATAGATTAAATTAAGCATAAACACTTTGTACAAATTACCACAATAAAAAATGAACATCCCAAAATTGAATTTTCCTTTAGTCAATGGGATGAAATCAAATATCTATAAACAAATCTGCTATCACCATTGAAAAATCAATACCATCACATGACAAGGATGAATCTGGATCTCCTCTTCTCAATTTTGTATTATCTCCTCTTGTGCACTCATAGTTATTCTCAAATGTTTCAAAGGCTAGTTAAATCCTTTTCTCTATGTAGACACATATTGTCTTATGTAGCTCCTTCTTCTCATGCATTCCACACCTCTACCTACAGTGCATTCTATCAATGGGATCTTGGCTTTATTTAACTATAATTCCTTACTCACTTTGTGCACATCTACCTTTCCATATCATTCTCCATGCAAATGTTGTCTCTCTTCACTATATTAATTGATGCACGCGTTTTGTTTTTTAATACAATAAATTCTCCTTTGTTTTTTTGTGTGGTGATCCTATGTGGTATTTTGGGTTTTTCTTAGCTTAGTGGCTTGGTCTCTTTATCTTTTGTTCTATTCTCTGGCATCCAAGTTATGTTTGGAGGTAATTTTCTTGGCCTTTTCCTAATCGCAGATCTAATTAATACAATTTCTTCTCTACTTTTTTGGGTTGTCAATGTGTTTTATTTTTTCCCTTTCTTCCTAGGGTTTTGGATTATTTCCTTTTTCCTAGCTTGGTGATTAGGATTCAAGTTTCCTACTTCATTATTGTTGGTTCTATTTCCATTCTTATTTATACTTTCTAGGAGGCCTTTTAGGGTAGTTAAATATCCTTGATCTAGGCTCTTTCGACCTAGTTTTGATTCTCATTCATTGGGGGTTCTCAATATAGTGGGTCCTTAGTGTTCATAGTTTCTCCTATGTGCCCTCTCACATGGTTGCAACTTGCAAATTTGGTGCTTTACCTCATGCTACTATTTTGTGCCCTAGATTGGGTCAATTTTTGGTTGCTTGTTGTTCAAAGAAGACTATCTTTGTCCATGGGAGATTTAACCACTTTTTGATGTGATGGGAAAGTGGGTTTTGGGTTCTCATGATTTAGCAAACTCTCTTTGTGGTAGAGTTGATGATTCTACCCTTAGAGAGATCGCCTCTTCTGACCCTTGCTCTTTGTTTGGGGCTTTGTTTTTTCTCTCTCCTAGGGTTTTGGCCCTGGTGTTCATTGACAAGCTCTACCCAGAAGGTGTTTGTACCTCTTTTTCTATTGTTGAGATATTCAAGGTTTGGGTGATCATGTTTTCACCCTTGATAGTAGTTGGGAAAGGAACTTTGGCTCTTTGGTTTATTGCCTTAGTATTTTATATGCTTCTCAAGGTTAGAGGAGGGAGTTTGTGGGGTTTTATGGCTATGCATGATTCAAAGGTTGAAAACGTCATTTTGAAGTAGGGTCTATTCTAGCAGTAGTTGCTTGGCACGGGTGACATGCCAGGGGCTGGTATCCCTACATGCATCTTACCAGAGAGGGCTCAAATTCCTTTGTTCTTGCTTCTATGGTGGTTTTTTTTTTGGTGGGCACTATTTTCTTCCTAGGTCTCTATTAGGATTTACTTTAGTGGCAAATATTTTCCAATGTCAAATATTTCACATCAGTGACCTAGAAAATGGTGAATATATTGTACCAATCGAGGGTGGCCATTTCGCCTGGACATTATAAATATTCATCAAATGAACGACATAATCACCCATTGTTTTATGTAATTAATTGCATCTCTATCAAGATTTCACCAATAGAATCTATATTTTTCACACGATAAATTCAATATTTTCGTGTACACTTTCTGAGGTTGTCTTAATAGATGACCATAATTCACCAATAGCCATATAAAGATTTATTGGCTAGGAGGACCCAATTCACCTAGCATTTTGCGGAAGCATGTCTCAATTCAACCCAATTTTCATCAACTCTATTATAATTGCCAATTAATTGGACGATCCATAATCGCCTCAAAAATTACATAAGACTTGTTAGATTAAGCATGATTTGCCAAATATTTGTATACCATATAAAATTCCCATCGAATTCACCAAATAAGGATTGGTATAAATATAGTCAAAGATCAAATTTATCACTACACAATTTGGTAGATTTTGAGCTCTCAATTCATATCACTAGCGAAGTTTTAGACCAAGAACAATCATTGTTGCTGACTGAATTGGTAACTGCTAGTGACCTAAAGGTAAGTGATTATATTTTTTAAGTGTTATAATATTATTTTGAATTCATCTCTTTTTGTTTACACTATTGAGTTCATTCTTATTCAGTGAAGACTCGTTAGTGGTCACCTAGGAGACCTCACACATCTAGATTGTAGGTCATAGGGCCAATGAATTATATAGTCTATTATTACTTATCAACAAGTTGATTATTTTTTGCAGCCTTTCTTTCGTTAGAGATGTAAAATGGGAAAAAGGGTAGGATTCCTGCATGTGGGGAAAGCCAAGAGAGGCCAACAAAACGCAGAATGTTGTCATCATACTTTGGCGTTGGCAAAGATTTTGTTAAAAATCAGGAAGGTACATCATCACAAGTACAAGTACAAGATTCACAACCTACACTACATATTGAAAAAGGCCTCAAACCTAATATCTCAGATCATGATGAACTTGAAGATGATTTTTTGGTAGATACCCAGGCTAGCCGTAATGATATAATTGACTTGGGTGATAATGCCACAGATGATAATGGACGAAAGGGGAAAAGAAAAGCCAAAGAAACAAAAGGATCAACCAAAATCAATAAAGGATCGAGAGTGGGATATGTCAATGAGGAATTTTCAAATTAATTAGGTGTTAAAGTATCCATTCATTGAACCAGTAGAGAATCCAATTGAAGGCGAGCCTCCAAATGAATGTAGGTGTAAGATTCACACTTGGAACATAAAAAGGAAAAGAGTTTGTACCTAAAAGTTAACACCATAGAAAAGCATATGGGTAAAGTTTACAAAAAAAAAAATGATAGATGGATTATAAAAATCAGTGATAAGATGGAAAACAAAGGATGAATGCCAAAGAATTTTCTTTTCAGGAGAAAATACAGACAAAGCCTGTTGAAGTTAAAGGTTTTATTGAAGCTATTCTTGAAAAAGAAATGCAAATAGAACAACTGAAAAAAGATATTCAGTTAAGTATTGTTTTTTATATTTTGAGTAGAGGGTGTTCTATGAAAGACTACCCATCAATGAGTGGTTTATTACACTTTTTGAAAGTTCCAAACTATCCTACTAGTCACTGGTTAGTAAATAGTGGATGGGAATGGGAAAGTTGTCTTGCTGAGGTTGAAAAAGAAGATGTAAAGGAAAAAATAAGAGAGGAAAAATTTATTACGTTTCCTTTAGATGAAGTTACATTAGTATGTAATACTGAGTTGGTATCCATGCACATTTATACTATACAAAATCATTCCTGCCAACCTCATCTAGTATATGTTGCTAAACTGAAGGATAGTGAGACAATGAAAAACTTATTTGAACTAGTAAAGAGTTGTTTAATTTAATATGGAGGTATGGATGACATGACGACTACCAAAAAGTTGGTGTGTGTTGGAGCAGATGGAGCTTCAGTAATGCAAGGTCACAGGAATGATCTTTGTGGAAAGATGGAAATTTTTTGTGCACCCTACATTACTAGAATTCATTGCATGGCCCACAGAATGAATCTATCTTTTACAATTGTGATAAAGAATGCTCGAGAAAAAAAAATTGAACATTTAATAAGAGAACTCTACCAACACTTTTGTCAAAGTCCCAAATGATATGTAATGTGGGGAAACATGAATGGTGGAGAGATCAAGAGGAAATCTTTTCTTCCCTCCAACGAGAGATGAAAGTTTCACTACGGATTTCCCTTTAATCACCTTAGGAACATTACATTTAAAAGACGGGGGAAATTCAATAGATCCAATCTCTAAGGAGAGAGATTTAATACTAAATGAATTGATAATGAGGTAGAAATGACAAGCTAACCCCTCTTTTAAAATGGAAAATGATTGAATTATGTGTTTTGAGACCAAGTGTAAAAGTAGCAAAGAAATGATTATAACTTGAAATAGAAGTGTGGGATAAAGTTGCGCACCTGGATCTAGCCATAATATGTCAAGACAAAGCTGCCCTATGAATTTGAGGAAAAGTTGTCGGGATTGTGTTGAAAGTGCACACGGTTGTTCAAAAAATCCAAGAAATAAAAAGGGTTTTTCCGCCTCTATAAATGGAGTCCAAATCCACAAATATAGTTGCACACCTACAACCTACAAACCAAAAAGAGAGAAAAAGGGGTTGAGTTAGGGGGTTTGCCTTCAGGTCAAACCCCAGTTTTGGAATTAACCAAATGATGAAAGAAAGTACTAAATGTAAATGAAATATTGAAATGTAATTGACCTCAAGGGAGGTTGTGATAGAAATGTAGGTAGATTTTATTGATAAGTTGATTTTTTGTCATACGCTAACACAAGGGAAGTTGCCACACTTTAAGTGCAAATTTCAATGCATAGTTTGAAAGAAAGGGCCCCAAGATCATGCCTTGTCCTAGGAGAACTAGGGCAGCATGCCCCTGTCCTTCCCTTAACTCAGGATAGGGAATAGGTTTAGGCAGTTTAGAGTGTGGAAAATGTGCAGTTTTGGGGATTGAGCAAGTCTTAGGTCTCTGATTAGGCTTGGGGACTCAATTTGCCGATGTGAAGACCCTAATGTGTCAAAAATTGCAAGGGTCACAATTTTATGATACTATATTTAGCCCCCACTTTAGCGGGAGTATAAGCATACACCAATACTGTCGGTAAAGTACAAGGAAACAAGATTGAAAGACTTCTACCACGTCAAGGAGGCAAGATACACCAAACCCCCAGTGGACTTAGGATTTTAAAACTTTGATTGAAAAAGTAAAAGGGAAGATTGAGAAGGAAAGAACCATGACTGTAAGTAGCAAGGTTCCCCTCACTATGAGGCATGAAAAGAAAGGATACCAAAAATTACAAAGAAAAGCCAAGGTCACTAAGTAACTTTAAGTATCAAGAAGGAAAATATGAGAGAAGTGTATGCCCCCACATTTAAGTTATTGTGCATGCCTTATCGGGAGTGATTTCTTTAAGATAGGATACACCCAAGAAAAAAGAGAGAGGGAGCACACTATCTCAAGGATTTAGCCCCCAATCGAGGAATAAACCCAAAGATGATGAAAAGAAAACACAAGGCAGTTTCACTTTCCTTGGGGTCAGTATGTTGTATGATAACTAACGTATATCATATTTATATGTGCATAGAATAGCCGTCATTCCCCAAAGAAAGGAAAATTCCTTGGAAGAAAGGGAACAAAAATTTCTTTTTGAGTCAACATGAGAGAGATCAAAAGAGAAATAAATTCCTTGCATCATCCTCAAGTAGACGTTAAGGGGAAAAATAGAAGAACAAGGATACACATAGAAAAATAATCACAAAAGAGCAAGAGAGGAGAAAGGGAGAAGATCTACGGTGCTAATATTTCTAATCTAGCATGACATCCACCTCTCTATCTTGTTAATCACTATTTTGAAAAAATGGGAAACATGCCAGAGGAGCGACATTGAGCACAACAGATGAAGCTATCACAAGATCCAAATAAGGACTATGCTCATGTGGTAAGTCACTTTGTTCGACTCTAGGAGCTAGGATTAGGGTTGTTGAAAATTCTGCTGATAAATGCTTGTCAACATCAACATACTCATAGTCACTATCAGAAGCATTAGGAGGTGTATTGCCATCATGATTAACATTTTCACCTATTTCCTTATCAAGATTTATAGTAAGAGGAGCTCGCACATGAATAGAAGTAAAACCATCATATTTCTTTTTACAATTTATGATTTGGAGATTTAGGTTGAACATCTTGCTTATGAGAAAAGGGAATCATGTCAATTGGTGGAGTTCTAGGAGATTGAATATTTTGAGGAACAACTCCATGAGCTCAAACACGGTGTCTTCATCGGCATTCTCTTGCACAACAGTTTCATCAAGTCTTAGCAGAAGGCTGGGAAGAAGGAGGAACATTTTTTGAAAAAGGAATATTCTCCTCTTTGATAGTTGAAGGTTTAGGTTGAGGTATTTTAGGCTGGACAAGAGGAGAGGAAGACCTCTTTTCTCTATAAGAGGAAGGAAGTAGAATTGCACCATATAAGGGAGGAATATTAGGTGTAGGAAGGAGACCAGGTCCATCATGAGGAGGGGGTATAGGTCTAACCTTAGGAGGAATATTTTTGTTTTGCTTAGGAGAAGGCATAGTCACATCCATAGGAATAGGTAGAGGATCTTCCTTCGGAGGAAGACTAGTTCTATCCATTAGGGGAAGAACTTCATCTTCAAGAATGATAGGAATATCAATTGTTGGAGATCTAGGTTGACTCAAGGATAAAATCATATATTTCTTCCATTTTGATAATATTGGAAAATAGCATCGCTCCTTGATGGAAGAGATTGAAATTTCTTAGGCCAAAAGAAATCAATAGGAACACCTGGGCTTCTTTCAGATGGTCGAAATAAGATATTGTTAATGGTTATGATTTCTCCATTGTGAGAAAATTTCAAACACTTATGAATTGGAGAAGCAATAGCCTTAATGGAAGATAGCCAAGGGTAGCCCAACTTCAAATGAAATTTCTCAGAAGAAGGAATGATAATGAAGTTGACATCCATAAATTTAGTATGAACTTCAATAGGAAGGGTGATAGAACCAATGGTAGGACAAGAGAATCCATCAAATAATTTCACAACCACATTAGTGTCATCATAAATTGGTTTATGCAATTGTAATGTGAAAAGATACTCCTTAGTGATGACATTAACCATGCAAGAGAGATCAACAAGGGTACCTCAACAAGGTATATCCTTAACCTTCACAACTATGTATAAAGGGCTATCAAGTTGTCTGATTGTCTCACTAGGGTCAAATGTAATACAAGGATCCTTAGGTGTTTCTTATTTCTCTAACATATTCACTAAACTTGGAGTTGTGGTAGTAAGATCAGAAGGAGAAAAAGAAGTATGTTCAGTCTCAATCACATTAAATGTATGAGGAGGAAAAGGATTAGTAAAAATTTTAATATTTTGATTAGGAGCTATTGATTTGTTTCCCTTATCATTAACACATGCCACAAATATAGTATTATTATCAATCAAATCTTGAATCTTACTTTTTAATGCAAAACATTTCTCAGTATCATGACCAGGTTAACAATGAAATTAACAAAAGGAATTGTTATTGAAATAAGGGGATGCAAGATTAGAAGGATCAACTTGTTTTATAGGAGGAATTTTGATAACATTTCTTTGTAATAACCAAGACATAATACTATCTAAAGATTCATTCAAAGGAGTAAATTATCTTTCTCTTTTAAAGAATTTAGAAATAGGAGGCGCCTCTATTGTAGCATTCACATTGTTGTTGTTGATTGTGTCATTGAAGTTGATGAAGCCTTTTGTTGACTTGAACTTCGCAAATGGTTATTGAACACTCTCCCCCTTATCACTCAGAGCCATAGAAGTAGATTGCTCCATTTGACTCACAACCAGTTGATAATTGTGGAGTGTTTACGCACAACTGTGTAAAGTAAGTAAACTCAAACAAAAGAATCTTTTCCCTAATATCTTTTTCTAAATTAGAAATAAAAATTCTTTGAATATCATTATCAAGTACAGGAAAAGAAATTTGAGAACACAAATTCTTATATCTACCAATCAAATTAGTCACTTTTTCTTTAACAACTTGTTTACAATGTATTAAATCAGTCAAAGTGATTTTAGGACCAATGTTTTTTTGAAATTGTTGAAAGAAAGCATTTGCTAATTGTTGAAAAGAAGTGATAGAATAATAAGGCAAAGAGAAATACCATTGTAAAGCCTTATCTCTTAGTGTTCTTGTAAACAATTTGGCAAGCAATCTTTGATCATAAGCAAAATTAGTACACAAGGTTTGAAATGTTTTGACATGCATTAGAGGATCACCTTTTCTATTATAGAGTTCCAATTTAGGGATCTCAACATGCTTAGGTGGGATGGCTTTAACAATATCAAGGGAAAGTAGGCTCGCAACATCAAATGTGGGCACACTAAACTCAAATTGACTCATGGAAGCAATTTGTTGTTGTAAAGAATATATGGTTTCAGCAAGATTGTTAATGGTCGCTTCAGTAGAAGAATTGATGTTAGACATGGTTGATTCAGAAGGTGGTGTGATATTATTTAAGGAAGGAATGGATTGTGAATAAGGTGGTGGGACATTATGATAAGTAGGCATAGCTGATGATTGAGTAGGAAAAGAGACACTTAAAGTAGGAATAGAATTGTTGAATGAATTACCCCCTTGTGGCACATTGATTGGTTAAGGGATAATAGGAATTCTTATTGAAGACATAGGTACAGATGGAGGATTAAATAAGGAGGAGGGATTTACCCCATGACTAATGGTTGTAGGGATGGCATTTTGAGTTGCAGTAGCCATGATGTTTGAGGTAAAAGTAAGAAAAATAGTCATATAAGTAGTCAAAGGAATAGAAGGATTGACTTGTGTTGAAGGTATTGAATAACCTAGGGGTTCAGCACAACTCTTTATAGGCATGAAATTGGAATCAACAATATAAGGAATGCTATGCAATATATAAATTCCATTATTATCACTTTGAATCATGCATTTAAGTCCTTCAATTAATGTAAGAGATTCACTATTAGGATATTCTTGGGATGCCCATTGTTGAAAGTTATCAAATTGATTATCCAATTTTAAAAGTTGATCTATGAAAACTCTAGTCAAAGATTCTTCTTCATCATGGGATTCATCAATTGGATAGATAGGGACATGATTATTATGTGAAGAATTAGCATTATCCTCATTAAAGAAGTCACCCAAATTAGGCTCCATATCCTTGGTAATTAAACCTTGGGAAGCCTTAATTCTAATGCTTCATCTAATGGGGATAGTATAGGTAGGACTAATAGTTGTAAAACTCATGCACTAGAGGTAAAATTTAAAATTTTGATTTTGAATTTTGAATTATAGGAACGAAGTTTACAAAATTGAATAATGCAAAATTTGAGAAAAATAATGACTAAAAAATTTGAACTTTGTTGAAAGAAGAAAATGACACAATTTCCAAATAATTTCATGATAAATGAAAGAAAAAAGAATTTTTAAAATTAGGGCCAAGGGGATACCACTTAATCTTAAAATTGACAAAATCAAAAATTTTAAAATCAAGGCAGTTTATAATTAGCCACTTAATTTTAAAAAGTTTCTTGACATTTGAAATGTTGAATTTTGAAGGTATTTTTAATTTAAGAGGAATAAAAAATTGACAAAATTAGCCAATCTTCTGGATTTAAACTATTAAATATAGTCATAATAGTCTCTCAAAATTTCAAGAAAAAGTTATGATGATTTTAAAGTTATACCCAAAAAATTGGTGGATTTTATGATCTCTAGATAGACGAAATTAAGGTTTGAATGTGAAAATAGGATCCTATTAGGGTTTTGAAAAAAATGAGGAATTAAATTGCAAATTTGAAAAAGGTAAAACCTAATGGATAGGGACACCTTGAAAAATGTTTAGAAAACTAAAGTTTATTGAAATTGACACAAAATCCAATTAAATTTAAAAATTAGGGTTTTATGATGTAACCACTTAATTTTTGAACTTTTGAATTTTGAAAAACGAGGGAAATTGAAAACTTGAATTTTAGGAAAGAGGATAAGGCTAAAAATAGTCACAAATCTGAAAATTAAATGGAAATTCAATTTTTGCACAATTTCAAGTTGATTTTTTAAAATGAAGGTTTTGACAATAAACCATTTAATTTTGTGATTTTGATTTGAAAACTGAACAAGGCAATGAAGAAATTGAATTTGACAAACAAAAAAAATTTTAGATCTAAGTCAATGGCAAACAATTTTTACAAAACAAAATTTCAATTTCAATTTTTAAAACTAGGGTTTTGAATGAATTAACCACTAAGTTTGTAGAAAAATTAAACTCGTAAATGAAAAATATGCAATGATTTTTAGAAGAAAGCATGCCAAACGTTGGGTTCACCAAAATGTAATATGGAAAAAAGTGAATGATGGAGAGATCAAGAGGAAAGTTTTTCTTCTCTCGAAGCAAAGATGAAAGTTCCACTGTGGATTTCCCTTCAATCACCTCATGCACATTACATTTAAAAGAGGGGGGTGGGCAATTCACTAGATCCAATCTCTAGGGAGAGAGATTGGATACTAAATCAATTGATAATGAGGTAGAAATGACAAGCTAACCCCTCTTTTAGAATGGAAAATGATTGAATTATGTGTTTTGAGACCAAGTGTAAAAGTAGCAAAGAACTGATTATAACTTGAAATAGAAGCATGGGATAAAGATGTGCCCCTAGCTCTGGCTATAATATGTCGAGATGAAGCTGATCTGCAAATTTGAGGAAAAGTTGTTGGGATCATGTTGAAAGTGCGCACGGTCCTCCAAAAAATCTGCAAAACAAAAAAAGTTTTTTCGCCTCTATAAATGGAGTCCAAATCTGCAAATGCAGCTACACACCTGCAACCTGTAAATAGAAAAGAGAGGAAAATGGGTTGGTATTGGGGGTTTTCCTTCAAGTAAAATCCCAGTTTTAGAATTAACCAAATGATAAAAGAAAGTACTTGCAATTAAATGTAAATGAAAGATTGAAATTTAATTCACCTCAAGAGAGGATGTGATAGAAATGTAGCTAGATTTGATTGTATGGAATTGGATGTTGAAAGGAATATACTCTTCAATGGTTGAATCCTTGACTTGAATGCAACACCTAGCCTTGAAGGGGGACTTGAGAATGCTCAATACTTTAAAGGAATGCTTGAATGCTTGAATTCTCTTGAATGCTTGAATGTGCAATCTCATGTATTTGAACTTATGCCAATTTTCACCTTATGCAAATAGGTCAGAAAATGCAACTTATATATTCATCAATTAGAGTTAGTAGGCTGATTTTCTGTCATAGGACAACACAGGGGAAGTTTTCCCACTTTAAGTGCAAAGTTCAATGCATAGTTTGAAAGAAGGGGCCCCAAGATAGGGTAGGGACAAGGGTGCCAAACCCCTGTCCTAGGAGGATAGGGGCAGCACGTCCCTATCTTGCCCTTAAATCAGGATATGAAGAAATTTTAGGCAGTGCAGTGTGTGGAAAAATTGCAGTTTCAGGGATTGAGCAAGTATCAAGTCTCCGATAAGGCTTGGGGATTCAATTTGCCATTGTGAAGACCCTAATGTGGTCAAAAAATGCAAAGGTCATAATTTTATGACACTACACAATCTATGGAATTTAAACACTCTATTGAAGAAATCAACGATGGGAACAAGATTCTTAAGGATAATGATACCAAATGGATCTCTTTTGGATGGACCAGCATATCAAGTTTTTTTAGAACATCCATCCTAGATTGGACTATTTCACACAAATTGCAATGAATCAAAGAAACTAAAATTTCTTGACCTAATTTAGAGGTTAAGTAATATAGAGAGACTCTTAACTTTAGCATCTCTTCTCCCCATGCTAGAGGAAATAAGAAATATTATGAAAAACCCCCAACAAAGAGCTATGTATATTGCAAAATATGCTAAATTGTGTAACATGACATGCCTCACCCTCGATAATCTCTATGGATCTCAACCAACATTACTTGATGAAAAATTTTCTAAGTGGCGGACACTCACAGATTTGAACAATCTTGATAACTTTTTACAGATTGGTACAAATGAGGAGTTATGTGCTAGTGTACATGGAGTTGACATACCATTGCACTAATTTCCACATTCGAGCTCAAGGAACTAGTAAAGTGCTCTAAGAAGTGACTAGCAAGAGCTACAAGGGAAGAGTTTAGCAGGATTGTCAAGAGTCTGTAACTACTTCTGTGAAGAAAATTGCCTATGATCTTTCCTCACATATTAGAAGTAGATTCCCTCCTGAGAAACTACTTGAAGCCATGTCTATTGTGTTTCCTCAATATTGGAACCTCAAGAGTTCACTTGACTTTTGAACTAAGCTACTCATTTTGATAAATCAATTTTATAAATCCAAATAATTCAATGGAGTAACTATAAATGGAATTTTTAAATGAAACTATTCTTAGAGAGAAATCAACCCATTTTGCATACACTATGAGGGAACAATATGATGTAATGGAGAACCCCCATGAAGAGGGATTGGTAACAAGGCTTTGGACAGATCTAGGTTGGAGTGAAGTGATGCGTGATTCAATATCCGAATATTTCAATCTTGTTGATTTATTTCTTACCATGATATTGGGTGAATGGTGGAGGATGAGAGACTTTTCAGTGCTTTGGGGTTCCTAAAATCAAAACTAAGAAACGAACTAGACAAGAATTTAGAAAACTGCTTGAGGCTCTATATATTTAGGTATGATGTCCACACTTTTCCTTATGATAGGGAATTGAAAATATGGAGGTCCAAATGTGAAAGAAGAGGTCTACTATACCTATTGGTGCATTAAGATGCAGTTCAACGAAGGTATGCAGACCCAGAGTGAAAAAAAAACAGACAAGAATCAAGGAAGCTCTTAATTTGTTGAGGAGGAATGGCAACTTTAAGAGATTTAGCACTAGAAGTTCCTAGGTATTTATTAATCTTATTACTGTATCTCATCATTCATCTTAGAAAAACTTATTATTAGTGTTGACAACTTGATGATATTTTATGCATCTGTCAACTCTTTGTAATTAAAATTTAATATTGATTTGCAATTGCATTTTTCAACTTTCTAATTTCAAATAGAAAATAGCAGAATAAAAGAGAGTAAATGTGTTTAGTGATAGAGTGATTTTTATTTGGACATGTTGATATTTTCATTAATTCTTTCAAAATATAGCCATATGATACAATTCATTCAATAAACAACTCTATGTGGTTCTCTATGCAAAAGTCAATACGAAATTCCAGAACTGTTTGCAAATGACCCTGAATTCCCTTTTATAGAAATAAGGGAGCAACAACATCTTCAGGTCTATTTGCAACATGGGATGGCGAACCCACAATAGTGGGTTACACTTTTTTGCCAACTTTGACACTGCAATATTCATTTTCAGAAAAAACATCGGATTCAGACACCTATTACTTCTAAACCGTAAGGAATTTGTAGATGATGTGAACTACTGATTTGTGTCATTTTGTATTTAGATTCTAAAAATTATTTCTGATAATTTTTGGAATCAATTTTCTTCTGTTTTTCTATCTCCCTCAAAAACTAGTTTTTTTCGAAAAACAACATTTTTCAAGAGTGATACTCACTTTGTATAGAATAACTTTTATTCTATAATATATATGAATGCGATTATTTCTAATTTGGTTTTTTAATATCCATATATAGTGCTTGCAATTAGTTTTGTAACTTTATCTTCAATATTTTATATTTTATTAAGATTTGAAGTCGAGTTAACTATAATTTTGACATATGTCCATTTGATATTACATAACTTTATGTATATGTAACGAAAATATTCTTTTTTGTTGTTAGAAAGAGGACTTCAATATCTAGTGCATAAATATTTTTTAGAATTTTTGGGTGATGTTTACTATTTTTCCATAAGAATTGAACAATAGGTTCATGTGCAGTGAAAATCCTGCATTAATAAGAAATAATATAAAAATATTCTACTGAAATTAAATATATTAAAAATTATACTATTTGGAAAGCTTATAATAAGGGTTAAATACTTAAAAAAAGAAATATTCTAAATGAATTCACCTGACCCCCCAAAAGCCAATGTAAAATTCAGCATTTGATAGATGGAAAGGAGACTCCATTGCAAGTATGATTTAGAAGTAAATAGTTTCTATCCAAGAAAGTTTGATCTAAGAGCGTTTGATCTAACTCTATTAAATTAATTAATTCAAATGGGACCTCTTAAAGCTTAAATCATTATATTTTGAAAAAAAATATATGATTTCAGTAAAAATCAGGATGTATGAAAAAAGTGGGAACCAACATTGGAAATTCACCCGTGAAGACTCAACATCAAAACCAATTACCAAGGCACTGAATCTATTGTCCCATAAATATCACAAACTCAGTACAATTTTACAAGATTGAAGGTATCTATGATAATCATAGGTTGGATTAGCAATTTAGCAGGCACTACATGTCTCCTCATCTTGTTCAAAAAATAAAGTTCAAACTTAAAAGTGAATTCAAGCCACGACAAACTAAATATAGAGAATATCAGTGCACAAAACCTAGAAATAAAAAATAGAGAAAGGTAAAAAAGTTTAAATCTGAGTGAATTTGAGAATACAAATTTACAAGGTTGAAGGTGTTGTGCATCATAGGTTGGATTAGTAATATTAAGTACTGCATTTTTCCTGTTCATAAAATAGAGTTATTTCAAGCTATGCCAAAAGAAGGAAACCTTGAAATTAAGAGTAAAAGTGGAAAACTATGCAGTACATACAATGATTCATGAGATCTTTGTGCTAGTTTCTGTAGGGTGCTCAACTATCCATCTAATGGAAGTTTGATTTCTTTTAAAGTATAGTAAGTCAACTGCAACTTTGTCAACAATTCATATTTCGAAGAGTGACTTGACTCCACTATTTCATCCAATACCATATACAAAGTTGTGAATGGTTTGATGAAATTAAGAAAGCTGTGAGGAGTTGTATCCTAAGGAAGCAAGTCTAATTCAGACTTCATTTTTTCCTCCATCCTTCTTTTGAAATATTCTTCTCCAATAATTTTATTTGATGTGTCAACACTCTTCAACAAACCAAGATTTAACAATTTGGATATCTTTTCCACAACTTTATCCATAATTTCCCATGCTTCCCTTAGTTTCTAGCATTTTTGAATCATAGATGATGCCTTTACTAAGGCATCAATGCAACTCTTAATTCCCTTGGATTCCAAATAGCTGTCACTAGTACTGGAGACTTCTTGCAAAATTTGTTTTGCAATATTCTCTTTTGAATAAACATTTTTGTTCTTCTCAATGTGGTCTTTGAGCTTCAAAAAAATTACTCTTAGAATTTCATTCAATTCAAACCATTTAGACAACTTGTCACTTCTCTACATTATTCTCCCCCAAACGTTTTCTTTTATATACTTCACTATATTTTTCATATTGTCTTCCAAATTTTTAATTTTATTATTTTCTTTTTGCAGCTCCTTTCATTTGTGTACCTTTTTTTCTTTCTTCCTCTGCTTTCTCTTCCAATGTTTTTTCTTTTTCTTTCTCATGCTCCAATTGGTTTTGTAATTTTTTATTTAAGGCAACAACAAACTCCAGGCTTTTGTATAATATTGTTGAAGTGGCTCTTTCATCATCATTTTTTTTAATGCTTTCATCCAATTTTTCCCTTAGTTCCCTTCAATTCTGCCTCCATCTGTTCTTGCTCTGTAATTTTTGATGTAGAACCCAAATTTTTTATCCTTCTATGTAAATCATTGCACTTATTTTCTGTTTCTTTTCTTTTATCTTTTTTTTATTTTTTTTCTCCAACTTATTTTCTCTCTCTCCACATTGAGCAGTGAAGTGTAGATCACTTCGTTGGTCTTTTTTTACACACTGATTTTGTCCACATTTTTAACTTTGGAAAAATTCATTTGGAGGGTGCTAATGTGAAATTCAGAGGGATCTATCTGATTTTGTGGTGGATTTTAATCTTTATTTGGGGGCATAACAACCATGAACTCCATCATATCTTTGTTTGGGTTAAATGTGGGAAATACCCTGTTTGATGCAAGTTGTTCCTCTAAAGATGTAGTAAGGGAACCCCTCTTCAATTTCTTCTTTTTTCTTTATTCATATTTGTTGTTTGTGCAAATTAATTAAAGGAATCACCGTAATGAAAATTTGGGCTTGCTAAAGAAATTGAATGTTTGAAAGGTGAAATGGAACTTGCAGTGATATATGAGGCTCCACCTATGCCTGTGGTTCTAAATAATGCATTTTGAGGAGTACCAAAAGCCACTCCTAATCCTATGCCAATTTCACTTGAAAGTGTAGCTTTTATACTCTTTTGAGGGGTTTGTTCTCAAGGCATGTTTGTACTCGCCATCATTGTCATAAACTTTTTCTTCTTCACATAACCTTGATCACTAGGATTATTTATAGTATCTACTAATATTGTCCTTTTGTGAGAGATATCTTGTTGTTTCACATGATTAGGACAACTAGTATTAGTACCCATGCCATCTCCACCATTGGTAGTGACACTTGATTGAACACTAATAGGAATACTATCCAAATATTCCACACTAGTGGTAGTGGCACTTGATTCACCACCAGTAGGAATACCATGTTGTGGTAGTGGTTGTGATTGAATTTGAGTGTCTGCACAAGGTGGATTTGAAGCTCTAAATAATTGATATGTAGATGCAGGGTAATGAGTAGTACCTTTGTATGATGACTCTGATGAATCAAGTCCAATGACTAGTTTCTTAGGAAATTTTGATTTTGAATTTTATGGAAGTGGTACCTCAAGTGGAAACCAAGGGCCTTCTCCTCTGGGACCTAGACTACCACCTTCAAAACCCATTTTTTCCACAATGTTTTCCCCTTTGCTATATTTTTTCTTTCATGGAAGCATCAACTCAACTCAATTTTGTAGAGATTGTAGTACTTCTTGGAGTGACCTCAACCTCATACTCATTTTCATCATCACTTCTGTCATATCCTTCTATGGGATGATTCATAATCAACAATTTTCTAAACTCAATATCCTTGTCGATTTCATCAAAGTATGCACTGGTCTTTGGTTCATTGAGATTCTTCCTCATAGTCCAAAAATTGTTTATTTTGGTTTGAGTCCAATGTCTATCTTTACATTCTTGCAGTATTTTTTTGGGAATAGATTTGTTAGATGAATTAACAGCTTTTTGGTAGAAATTGTAGGACCTCCTATTTTAATTTTTATTTTTGATGCTTTGCTCTATTGTTTTTTATGTGTATATTGCCATAATTTGTGATGACAATTCTTCTATTGAAATTTTATTGTCAATGAAAGTTTTCTCCATCTCTTTTTTTATCTCATTCTAGGAGTTCATGT
This sequence comes from Cryptomeria japonica, assembly GCF_030272615.1. Classification (NCBI taxonomy): domain Eukaryota; kingdom Viridiplantae; phylum Streptophyta; class Pinopsida; order Cupressales; family Cupressaceae; genus Cryptomeria; species Cryptomeria japonica. The sequence continues at coordinate 158,090,814 of NC_081411.1, forward strand.
TTCTAAGATTTTCTAGTAATGGTTTACTTTCATGTTGATATAACCTTTTAGAGTTCCAATTTTTCTTAAGCATTGTTTGAATGGTACTGAGTGGATCATATTGCCAGTGATCCTCAGCACTAAAGCTAAAAATTATCAAAAAATCATGTGCCACTTTGAATTCTTTTATGTCAAATGTGAACCATCAACATGAGAAAGGCAAGGAAGAAAATATGCTATTCTTTTGTTGACCATGAAAGAGTACATCTATGCTGTCCAACTGTCATACATATTCCAATGAAAAAATCCTCTATGTCACGTGTATTTGAAGTTTCTAGGGTTTTACTGCTGATTTGTAAAACCTTAACACAGTGTATTCTTTCATGAAGAACCAATCAACCAATTGTATTGGACTTCTGAGTTTAATGCAATCTCTACAAGACATAGACAATATAGGTATTGGAGTGCTTACATAATTTAATTTTACAATGGTGCCAAAAAGAAGTCTACAAAATTATTGTGGTTCTTTATGTTATCATCCATCCTTATCTTAGGTGTCCATTCATATATTGGACGCTATGTTCTATTCTGAGTCTTCTCATCAATCTTATAGACCTCAATGTGAAGCTTGTTGGTCTTAAATATTGCACGATACTTTGATAAAAGAAGATAGCATAAGTAGGATGTGAACCTAAATATCTTACAGGAACCTATTTTAATCATTAGTAATTGTGGTTGCATGGATTGAACAACATGCTCAACAAAATTAAATCTTACTGGTTCTTTTACGCAATGGGTATTAAAAATAATTTCATGAAGGTTGACACCCACTTCCCTATCATTTTCCAATCCTAGGAAAATTTTTATCAAGGAAATAGTATCCTGAACCTATGACACAAAAATATTATAATCATTAGGAGGCCTATAATTCTAATCCAATTGAGTACCACACATTGTTATACCTTTGATAAATGAATATTTATAATTTGTGTTGATTCTATCATATTCCTCTGCCAACTTTCCTAGGTCAATGTGGACATTTGAGTTTTATTCTTCAAACCCTAGATTCAACAAACGAGAAAATTATCCCTTGATTATGGACAAAATTTTCTCTTGAGTATTTTTATTAACAATCTATTTACTATCTTCATCATAATTTTGGGCATAGACCATGACAATTTCTAGGCAAGGGAATACTTCAGGTAACACCTTGTTGGGATGTCCAGCATACCACGATGCAATTTTATTTGTACTTGCATTTAACATTGTGTTAAAGATAGTATATTTTACCCTTCTTGGATCTCTCACCTTATTAGACAATGGATATCTAATTTCTATGATTCATTTTCTACCATGGATAACAGGGTCATAAATATAATGGTATTCATCAGTGAAACCTGTTGTTTTAACCAGTTTGTTTAAGTCTATTTTTTTATTCACCTAGGTTTTAGTTGTGTTATCTGATTTCCCCATCACTAGTACTGTTAATGGTTGAAAATAGTTCTAACCCTCAAGTTGAAACCCTAATTCTAGTTCAACAATCTAAATGATAAACCACGAGATTCAAAAATTAAAAACATGGGATGTAGGTGTTTTAAAGTGTACCCAAAATTTCTAATTAAGTAGACTAGTGTAGATAGACTCTATTGCATTCTGCAATATAGTATCCATTTCTAAATCTCCCTATTTTTACTAGTTTGTTCAAGACTCAAAATACCAATATGACTCGCTTAGTTCGGAAACCCTCAAAATTTCAAAAGTAAAACGTAAAGGGAAAATTTTTTATAATCATGTTGTAATTTTATAAATTATTATTAATAACTATACGTTGTCACAGAGCAATAAATTCATTGCTCCTTTCCAAATTTTGAGGACTAACAGTCTGACACGTCACACAAGTCACTTTTCTAGAATATTTATGGAATATTTTTGAAGACATTTTAATCCTCTACAACTTCTGCCCGAAATAGAGCTTATAACACTTAATTAAATATGCAATTAGAAATTTAAAATTTAACTATACTTAATTAAATGTTTATCATTTATGGAAGTCTTCCAATAGAAGTTTGCAAAAACTGTTTATCATTCCCACATTCGGTCCCAATACACCTTACATCATTGATTTGTGCTCACCCAATGAATGACGATATCGTTTGTTAGTAGCCATGGGTCCCATTATACATAGGATTTTTACCACCCAAATGTCACGTCACCTAACACTTCATCATCCCATGGGCCATAACCTTTCTTTCATGTCGATGTTCAATGACATGTGTTTCAGGTGGAAGTTTGCAAAAAAATTTAGAGATCCCACATTCAGCCCGAAATACACCTTACACTCTTGATAAATGCTCATCCAACGGATGGCGATATTCATGCTCGAAATTATATATAAAGAGTAATATTATTTAAAATGTTAGTAAATAGTTTTTAAATTGTATTTATTATATTTTATTTTTTAATATGTTGAAAATTATAATGGTAATAAATAGTTAAAAGTATTCCCAATATTTATAATAATCGCATTCAAAGTAGTGACTTGAAATTAATCTGCTTAAACAAAAATGGATTAAAAAGATTTAGAATAAAGCAATATACTTCAAAACAAATTGATCTATTTATTTATTTGCATTAATTAAATTAATTATAATTCTAATTATAAATTATAAGCATCATATAATTTAAATATTTTAAACGCATATATGTATAAGGTATTGAAATAACATAACTCATAGACATTGCGATCCTTATTGGATGCTATCACTCATAGCCAATCCTTGACATTATTCTTTTTCAATTACTTCTTTGTCAAGCACTTAAAATATCTTTTAGAAAAGGTCATCTCAGAAGTGACACTGAGTTTGTTCTCTAACTTTAGATAAGAAATTAGAATAGACTTGCTATGTCTAACACTATCTTCCCTCCTTTAATTACTATCCCATTTCTGAAATCTTCTAATTACAATTTGTGTTTAAAATGGAATTTCCCCTTCTCTTTGCTTGAGATTTAATTTAATAACATTTGACATTTGTTTAAAATTTAATATTTTTTAATGGTGAAAATTAAAATTTATATCCACACAAGTTAATAAATATTTAAGCTATGGTGAAAATTAAATTTAATATCCACACAAATTAATAAATATTTAAGCTATTTTAGAACATACTATTAATGCAAAGTATCCTGCCATGGCAAGAACTAATAAAACAATGAAATAGAAAGCATTTTTAAATCCATAAAAGGCAAACTGAAACAAACTGCAATTTGTAAAATTTTCATTAATATGTTGTGCAAATTTACAGTTTTTGACTGTCAGAGTTCCTGTCCTTGCAAAACTTTAAATCCAAAATGAGGGAGGTTGCGAGGAAATAGCCAAAAAAAAACTACTAGGGGCTAGGGCACTGGCAGTGGATAGTCAACTAATGGTATCCAAAAAACAAGACAAAAAATTGAAACCCTTCATGGGTAACCCTAAGGACATTTCCCTTCATCTAGGTAGATTTATTCAAAGATGAGAAGCTCCAAGAATTCTTTGAGCCATCTGTAGTCTTTTAATTCATCTAGGAGAAACTATTTCTGGAGTAAATCCATACCAATTCATGCCAATTTCCTATGTCGTGTCAATTTCTCAGCATTTAGGTTCAAAAGAAAAGGTTGCCTAGCCACATTTTGGTCAGGGAGGAGAAGATTGGGTTAATCACTCGCCCAAGGTATCCTCACCCTTACTTCTATAAAGACAATAACAATAATGTCATCCCCAAGGAATTCTTCTTTGAACACTCTCCTTAACAGCATCAACATATCTACCTTTTCTCCTCCAAGGTCTAGAAGAGACGCCAAGAACAAGGATGTAATGTCCATGTTAACACAATATCTATTATCATTTCTTAAAAACTCTTGGCCCAGTACCATCCTCATAGTTTTGTTAGTGAACATCCCAACCTCCTTACAAATTGATTAGAGGGTTGGGTCTTTGAGGTAGCCCAAAAAGGCCCTTTGGTCCTGTGCAAATGTGCTTCTCAACCAGATAGCAGTCTCCATCTTCAGAAATCTGAATACCAAATTATATAGCCTAAAGACCTAAACAAAAGGCTGAATTTCAACTACCATCATCTCTAACAATTTATCTACCAAAGGTCAATTTAAGAAGAAAGAAGCAAAGACCGTCTATAAATAGTTCTTGATACTAGAAATTTCTTCACCAACCTATTAATTCCTTTTTCCTTTTAATTTTTATAAACCTTTTGTATCTCTTAGTAAATCTTTCTCATAAATGCATGGGTGGATGAAATTGGAAACAACCGTAAACCACTACCAATTACCAAATTGGAAGTCATGCATGCTGAGTGGATCATAGTCAGAGAATGTCAGTGACAAGACATTAATAGATGTCAATACTTGATTAGGATAATATTTTATATGTGTCTACTATTTCAAATTCCATTCTGGGGACTTTCTGGAGAATTACGTTATGTTCAGAAATTTGAGCCGAAATAAAACTTCAGCCATTGATCTACAATCATTGAGTGGTTTTAAATCATTGATGGATTTTAGGTACATGTAATGTGTCGATGAGGTCATGCTTATCAATACATCATGCAAAGTCCGAACTTGAGGTGATGTTGCATTAATTAGATAACAAAAATGCCTATAAATAGATAAGGAAAATGGCAATGAATTTATGAAAACACCAATAAAATACTTATTTTTCCATAAATAATGAAATATTATCTAGTAAAATTAAATAATTTTCAAATGGTAGATAAAAATTTCCAATACACTTAAATAATTTTTCCTTTGGAGTATAACTTTTCACCCATACACTTACATATTTTTTCCTTTAAAGGAAAAACATTCACCTCCTACATTATATATTTTACCCACACAATAATGAATTATTTGCCAAGATTTTATGGAATTTTCATACCCTAAAAAAAAATCACCAATACAAATTGATTTTTTTCAAAATTGAAAATATTTCACGATCAATATAAAATTTTCCCCCAAAAAAAATGTCTGATTAGCCAGGATTTTACACATTTGCCTGGGGGGTGGTTTCTTAAAGTTATCCCTGGTCTCTATATTTTCCCCTTTCTCCCATATTTACCCTATGTTTCCTATTGAGGTGGACCTTGTAATTGTGGTTGTTGGAGATCTTCCCAAGAAGTTTTTAGGCTCCTTTCTATCCTTTTTTATTCCTATGAACATGGTTGTTCATAGTGGTTTCACTAATAAAAGGTTTCAGGGTGCCTTCCACAACCTCATGGTTCTCTTTGTTTTGGGCTCCATTTCACCCCTTTCCATTCCTATGAACATGGCTATTCATGATGGTCTCAATTATCAAAGGTTTCATGGTGCCTTTGAAAACCTAATGGTTCTTTTTTATTTTTGGGTCTTTCTTTGACTCCTCTTCTACAACTCAAAGTGTTCTTGTACATGGTTGCTTTATTTCCTGTGCAAGGGTTTTATCTAGAGGATTGTTTGGTTTTCTTCCTAAACCCCTCTATTTTGAGTATGTGAAGTTTTTTGCAGGGTTGCGACCTTTGACATATTTTTACTAAAAAAAACATATGACATATTTACATATGTAAAAGAGACATACTAGAGTATGACATTTAACATTAAGAGCTCATCCATCTCTTTGGAATTTTAGAAACTTTTATGTCATAAAAAAACTTTATAGAAAAATGACAATAATGAAAACATTGAGTGTTGTATTAGTCATAGTTATGCTAAATGCATTAGGTATAGATAGATGAAAACTAGGGCATGCAACATTCTCTGCATAACAATCTTTGGATGACTTTTTGAAGATCTTAATTGTTTATAATTAATTAAAATTATATAAATTTAATTAATGGTTAGAAAATTAATGTATTTTATTTTGACGTTGTGAGAAATTCGTTAGAAAATGCATCTCTATTATTTCCCTCGATTGACAAAAGACAACCTCACTGATTGTGGGTTATATCCAGGGCTTCAACTATGCTAAGGAATTTTAAGAGAAAAATCTATTAAAAGATTAAGAATTACAATATAGGAAATGTTGTTAATGCAAAAATTCTAATACTATTGTTCTTAACAATTATCTTGGGCATGAAGAGTCAAGAATCCATGGTCAATGTTTCCAGGTTAGTATTTTGTACATTTGAGTTAACGTTTTGATTAATAAAAGTGGGATAGACCCATACCATTACATAACCACAAAGTAACACCTAGGATGCATGAGGGATGTGCATCTAACAAAAAAAAACCCCACTAACATAGAACAAAAAGTCAGTAGGGCAATCTAAGAACAAACAAACAACTAGAAACCTAGAAGAATAGAAAGACAAAAAAGACCAAAAAGACCAAAAAACAAAAAAATCCAGAACACTCACCCATGAAAGGCACAAAGAGATGGCCAACTACGTAGGAGAATTTTTATCCTACCAATCCTTGCATAAGATTAACAATTTATCGAAGAATGAATTTTTTTTACATGAGCCACTTCTAGAGTCAGAGGACATGAAGGCAGAATCAAAGGTGGCCTTAACTAGGGACTTTGTGGGTCCAAAACAGACAATCAAGGCCTCAATGTTCTTCTGTTTCTTCTCGCTTTTCCTATTCAAATATTCCTACATGGTTTGAATAGCCTACATAGAGGCATGGTGTAAATTGGCCTCATTCCTATAGGCCAAATTGGCCTCCTCATTTTTCATACTAAGAGACTCCTAAGAGCGTTTCATTTATTCCAACTCAGTTTTAGTCCTAGAGATCTTGAGCATGGCATCCAAATATTCAATCCTCCCATTCACCTAATCCCATTTCTCTGAGAGGCCAACAAATTCTTTAGGACAATTCCATATTATGTCATCATCGACATCTTCTAGCTAGGTATTAGCCCTAGCTTTGGCCTCAGCCATCGACTCCAACTTGTTAATTTTGTTAATTGCCACATTCAACTTCCTAAAGAAGCATTTCAACAAATAATTTTTCCTTTGTACTTCATCATGAAGGTCCTTCACAATTTTTGTGAGGGTCGTGATTGAGCTTAGAGGATTGGTATTTGCAAAGGGGGAAGGATTTTTGAGATGAGGGCTAGTGTTAGCATGAACATTAACATTAGTGTAACGGGACCAATCTGAACCATAGTTTAAGAAGAATCTGATTCATCAGAGGAAATAGAATTAGAATCTAAGTCCTCCACAATTTTTACATCCTTATGCTCCTTAATTTGGGGTTTCACATCGAGATCTTTTTTAGAGGCAACAATAGCTTTAAATATTGTCATGCATGCATGGTTCTTTCTTGTGGGAATTTTGGAACCCGAATGAGACACTTCACCAAAGTTGGATTGGGTGACCATGAGGTCAACATAAAGGTTGGGGTCGTAAGTGGACCCAATTTCAATAGTGAGGATGCCACCCAAGGGGGTTTGGGACACATGGAAATTATAAAGCCTACATATAAGACCTTGATAAAGGGGAGGTTTTCCCTTAACACAAGCCTTAGTAAAAGAATGAGGCAAATAGGACAAAACCCAGTAGGGAAAGTTCATTCTTACGCCATGGCACGACTAGTTCAACATAGGGAAGAGTTGAAGATGGAATCTCCTCTTCCTACCATCTAGAGTGAAATATTTCATAAAAATAAGGGCAACCTCCTTCCAAATACTAGGAAGCTCTTCTCTATTGTATCTTCTTTGGAGTTTAAAAACACCTTCCCCGGGTTCAAAGAAAAAATCAAAATTTTCTTTGTAATTCTCCATAGGCTTCTTGGGGAAGGAAATGCCATCAAGGGCCAAGGTTGTAACCTTCATGATGGTCTCAACAAAGACCACAAAAGCAAAATTCCCAATATTAATAGTGCCATTATCTCAGGATTTAACAAAATCCATAGAAATTTTGGGATCATGGTCAGTCATCCCCTCGACATAGGAATCCAAGTTCTTCTAAGTCACCTTCCTCCAGAACTCTCCATTATTTTTGAATTTGGAGAACTCGTTAGGTTTATCCTAGTTCAGATCACCCCTCATCTCCAAAAGCCTAAAAATAAAATTGAGAAAGTGACAGTGATGTGCGTACCAATAGATTTTAATTATTTCAGCCTTAGCTAGAAAGTAAGGGAGAAGGAAAGAAAGGAAAGTACAGAAAAATGTACTCTTGGGATTAAAAATAATTATTGAGTAGGTCATTCAATATCATGGCATGAGTGACAATTGGTACTTCATGCAAGTTGGACCACACTTTCAAATTATTAACCATTGTGGTAATCCCGACCACCTTATCCGCTACCTTGTTTCCCTCATGCCACACATGATAAAATCTAACATCACTAAGAGTAGGAAAGAGGGCACGACACTTGTTAATGAGAGAAGAAATCTTACAGTCCAACTTGGGCACCTCATTAAGCATCATAACATTTTTGTGAGAGTCACCTTCAACAATGATTTTTCTGAGGCCCTTTTCCCTAGCCACAACTAGGTCATGAAACACAACAACCAATAAGAGTATTAATTTAAATATTAAGATCAACCCTATTTTTTCCCTCCTTCATATTACAATCATGGTAAGTGACATATCTCAAAATTATGCATAAATTGAATTCCTTGTGTTTTGACAACATTGTTAAGCCACTTATCAAGCATTTTTGGCCTATGTGAAAATAATTAGGGTAAGAGGTAAGGTTTCTTGGCATTGTGTTATCATTGATGTCAACCAGTATGGGATGACTACTGGTAACGTAAGGAAGAGAATATCATTCAGAGAAATGATTACTAGAGTCACTGGTACACAAGTTAGTGCCTGCTTGTGTGGATGAGATAGATAGATTACTGATACAGTGTATCATGGGTAAGGAAAGGATGACAACTAGTAAGTGATGTCTTGACATGGGGAAGACAATTAAACCAAGTGAGTAGTTGGCAACTGGTAAAGCTCATGACTAGTATACAAGAAGGAGGGGAAAGGTGCTTGAGCTATTATTTGTGATGAAGAGGTAGAATGATACCTAAATCACATCAACATAGGAGGAAACGGATGAACGAGTCATCAATATACTATGAGGTTGCTGAATAGTAGGACTCCCACCGGATGAAGATATAGTCATCATGAGAAGAAATGACTGACAGTTAATGTTCCCACAACGGATCACATGTGTCTATTTAAAAATGTGTTGTACAAACATGGAAGCCACATAAGTGTACTGCAGGATGTAGATGACAAGGACTCACTCCCACTGATAAGAGGAACTTATCTCGTATTATGCATAGTGTGCATCTTAGCTCCATGAGATAAGGAAGATGAGGTAAAGTCATGGGTTTGAAGGCTCACACCAGATCTACCAGTGAAACAAAGGAATGCCTAGTGTGCATGAAATTATGCATTGAACCAAAAGAGAAGGAATATTGGGTTGTCGGTGCAGTTCAAGTATGATGATTTTGTCAATTTGACAAACCGGTTGAGATATGGTCCAAGATGATCAGGGAGAAGGCAAGGTTGAGTAGATGCAAATAGAGGAAAATGGCTTGATTGAAGATAGAGTTTGTTGAGGGTTGATGACATGGTATCATCAAGAGGTTTTACTGGTATGAATGTTCACTAGTAATATGGACAAAGTATAGATGAAAAAGACTCCCCAAGGTGTGCATAAGTAAGGCTACCAATAGTGTTGACCGAGTGAGTAGTACACTGAAAGAGAAGCAAAGTGCAAGGTTGATGACAAACCAATTTGAGGGTTTAACCAAGAGGCTTAGTGTACTACTAGATGAACCTAGTAATGGATTTGGTTGGTGATTCAATCCATACCGACACAAAAATCCTCGCAGAGGTGGATGTCAACATGGATACCATGTGGAGATGAAATGGCAAGCATGCAAAGGTCGGTGGAGTGTTGTGTAGAGATAGATGTCTCTACTGTTGTACATTTAAGATGGATCCCGTGATTTTTTTGATCAGATCATAAGAGTGCGGCTCGAGGAAGAATGAGCAACAGAGAAAAATCAGGGAGTTGTTGGTGCTTGGATCTAAGAAACAAGGTCAAATTAAGAGAAGACATCGAGAAGGAAATAACAAAAAATATTAATGGTGTTTTGATAGAGAGGAGGTCGTGGTTGCTAAGATTAGAAGTCATGTGTTGGAAGGTGCGTTAATGGTGGAGATGTATAGTTGGTTGTCTGGGAGATCGGATCAGACAAGACCTAATTGGATATCATTTGCCTCGAGGTTGATGAGGAAACCCTAATCGCCTAAGATTTAAACTAGCTTTTGGCAGGAAAACTAGGCTATAAATATACAAGACAAAGACATTGAAGGACGTTGTTGAAGAGGGGAAGATAGTGCTATTGCGAAGTGATTAAGTGTTACTTCTGCATGTGAGAGAAAATTAGTCAAGTGCTCAATGATTATCTGTGAATAGATAGAGTTTGAGGGAGAACCAAGTTGAAGTGTTCAACCGATAGCAGTGCAGAACCGGTAGTGTTCATACCGATAGAGAAAAAGTGAAGGAAGCTATAGAGAAGGCATACATAGAAATGACAAAGTATAGTACCGGTAAAGAGTAGAGAAGAGAGGAGGAGATATAGTAGAGAAGAATGGAGGAGAGGTGAACTGATAGAGTTTACCGAAAAGAAAGTAGCAGATGAGAGCAACAAAAGAGTGAGTTGGTATAGCTGAAAAGGTATCTTAGTGATAGAGTGAAGTATATGAAATGGTTACAAGATTCACTTGTAACAGTATGATAAATTATGTATTTTAAGTTATCTTTCTGATCACTACATTGTAGCTCAATGCATGGGTTGTAGCCCATAAATCCGGCAAGGGTTGGTGCTCCTTGGGTTGGTGCCATAAATTGGGGGTTATATCTCCTTTGGGTTGTAGCCCATAAACAAGTCAGGGGTTGTATCTCCTTGGGTTTTTGCCCTAAACATCATAACACAGATTCATTGTGAGGCTTGATTGGAGCAGTAGAGTCCACCAACATTGCTCATCGAGGTTTTTCCCATCTTGGGTTTTCCTCATACATACTGGTACTATGTGTTGTCCCTTTGAGCGTGTTTTCATTTGAGTTGGTCTCCCCACTAACTGGTAATTATACATTGTGTTAGATCCCCTAACTGTTATCCTCACATAGAATAGTTAGAATGGAAGAGTCTAGAACCATGGATTCACCTCGCTCCCCTCTTAGTGGTGCATTGTGTCTAACAATTGGTATTAGATCCTAGGTACCCTATTTTTCAAGTTTTCTCTCGCTTGGCTAGATTCTTGCTTAAGGACACAATGGTCTATTTAGTGCCAATCCCTACTCCAGTCTTTAACAGTTTAAACTATTCTATTTGGAGTTGTAGAATGGAAGTCTACTTGTCCTCCATAGGGTTTGATGTGTGGATGTTTGTTGTAAATGGCTACCCTAGTAAAGTTAGTCCTCCCACTGATTCAGATGAAGAAAGAAGAAACCAGTGAAATGAAGGCTATATTCAGTGGGCTAACTGGTGATGTATCCTCGCAGGTGGATGAGTCCAAATCGGCAAAGAGTGGTGCAGGAGCATCCAAGGCAAACATGGCCATCATAAGGCCAAATTGAAGGACAGTGAAGATTATAAATATTTTGATGTTGTAAGGTCAATATTGGCCATTTAAATATGTAATCATGGTTAATAAGACCATTGGAAGTCATGAAACTCATAAAGTCATGAAACTCAAAATGGGCAAAATTGGGCAAATTGTGCATGTAATGGGATTCAAGAGTAAAGTAGGATTTTTGTTTAATGTTTTGTGCTCATAAGGTCTTAAAATACCATATTCCTATAATAGAAATGCTGATTAGTTTCATAGCACAAGGGAGATCAAAAGTTGTTATGTAAACCAAGTGAGTAATCATGTGTAAAACAACCAAAGTTAGTTGCAAGATGTAGTTAGGGAGTTGGTATTCGGTTTTTAGATAATAATAGGAGTTTAAAAAAAGGTTTCCCATGACAAGATGGAGGGAGATGATTTATGGATGTAATGGTTTTTGAATATTAATGAAAACTCACAGTTTTCCCTACACATTGGACTGAAAATCTGCTTTGTAAGGCTGAAAACTTGATCTCTTTGATTCAGTTTTGATTTTTTATGAATTGGAATATGTCGAGGGGTGTTTATATACTGATTTTATGTTGTTATTGAAGGTTTTATACTGAGTTTCAATCATTTATTATCTATTGTCCCCAAGACTATTGTAGGTGGCAATTTTATTGTTGTTTTGAGAGTCATGAATGCATAACTGACTCATCCTACTTTATGTAGCTATTTTACCTTGTAGGATGGGTCATAAATGATGTATTATATGTGTTTTTATGCTTGAGAATGGAGGGAATGAAAAGGAATGGTGAAGAGAGTGCAAGGTGGGGTTGAGTAGAAAGTTGATGCATTGAGCAACAAGTGCCATACGAGGGTTTGGTGAAATTGTCTTAACAAGAGTAAATTTTTATGGTGTATTATGTGTATTCAGGTCATTTATATGGTTTTTTACCTTTTGGTTTTGTTCCAAGGTGATTGGAAGAGTGGGTTTGAGAAATCCCTAGGTGTGGGTCTATAAAAACAAGGATTTGATAAATGAATGGTCAAATTAGCATGGCACCTCTTGAAACCTAAAAAATATAAAGTTTTGAGATATTTTATAAGACTTTTTTTGGGTTTGGAGTTGTTTGGAGTTGATTTGATAGGGGTTGCTTTGTAAAAGTGGCCTAATTTGGCCTAGTTTTAGGGGGTACAAAATCGGTCCGTATAGTTGGTCCAAAACAACCATATCTAATTTTGAAGTATATTGTGTAACTATTTAATGGGTGTCTAAATCACCAATATTTTTGATAATTAATTTGGGGAAAATTTGAGAAAAGTGTAGAAAGCCAGTTTAGGAGGGCTAGTAGGAAATAGGTCAGGGTAGGACAGCAAAGGGTTAGATGATTGGGTAAGGATTCTTGAGCATGTATAACCTCATGGAAAGGTGTTATAGTCATGTGAAGACTATTGATGAGATTGGTGACAGCCTATGGATGTGTGAACCTAAGTTGGGTGTGTGGATGAGCCTAGTTTAGGCTTATAAAGATGTCAAGTTGTGAGAAAATCATGTTAGTTGAATTAAATCTCAAAGTATGAGTTGGTTGCGATCATGGGGATCTGCATCAAAGAGTCTATGGGATAGACTAAGGAATATCTATGGAAATGAACCCTACACCACTGGATCAGTTTGTGAGAGTGAGAAGAACAATGCAACAAATACATGTGCAGATAATGAAGGCAAATTCACTAGCAATGACAAAATTGATGAAGAAGGAACCCACCTCTTCATGGCTCAAGAATCTAAAGATGAGGAGCACAAATTTGATAGTGATAGGGCAAATAGATCCCACCGACAGGATGTGTTTGGTAGTGATAGTGAAGAGAAGAAGAAGAGGAAGCAAAAATAGATATTGAAGGAGAACTTATAAAATTCTCTTGAGGAGCTCAGTAGAGTAAGAAATGAATAAAATTTATTCAATAATGCTAGCAGAACCAGTTGATAAAATGCCCTGAAGAATCTAAGAAATGTATCTCAGAGTTGAGGAGTCAAGAAGAAAGCACCAAGGAGTGTCGGTGTAATTATCTAGCATCTATGCTAGAAGTTAAGGATAAAGAATATTTATAGCTGGTTGGAGAAATGGAGACTCTCTGAAGTGACCTTGAGATATTTCAGGATGAACTCAAGGTAAGAATCCAGTTTGATGGCAGTAGTGATGTCTTGGAAAAAATGTTGAAGAAGCAAAAGCATGCCAAGGACACTGAAGTTTTAGGTAGTGGTGTCGGTGAATGTTCTATCAACAAGAATGTCTCCCACAATGACATTATGTTTATCTCCTCAAATGGAGAAAACAAAGGCCAAACCTTCATAGTGAGAAATACTCCCCAGAAGAAGGTTGATCTAAGCACAAGCATTGAAGACCTATAGAAAATAATGAAGACCAGTGCTCCAAGGAGGAGGAACCATGCATATCCCAAAGGTAAAGGGAAGATGGGAGAAGATAGCAAAGAAGTCCTCCTACCAACAGAAGACAAAGAAATTATACCACTCACGAGGCAAAGCAAGTGTGGTAGAAGAATAGACTAGAAGGAACAGTTGCACATAATGGATAACCAAGGATCCATTATAAAAGAAGGAAAAATGGATATACTAAACTAGTAAGATCTCCCCATGCTTGGCGTAGTAAATTTGTAAGTCATATGCCATCCTTCTCTGGTTATTTCTTTGCATGTAATGCTTATGGCCATAGGACAAAAGAATGTAGAAAGAGATCTAGAAGGAATAATCTAGGATCTCATAGACATCATGCATATGAGAAAAATGTATCAACGAGTAGATACATGCATATCCTCTCTGCCGGTTATGCTTTAAAGAATCCATTTGTTATTCGTAATAAGGTAAATGTTGTATGTTATAACTGCACTGGATCTGGCCAGAGAGAGTTTGAATGTAGGAAGAGGAACCTATAGTCACTTGGAGGTCAATATAACAACTATACTCTACAAAAGGGTGGATATAGAGCACATGGAAATCAGAGACCTGCATGGAACCAAAGTATAAATGTCCTTGTAGGAGCAAGAGGTTAATCAATTTTGGTTGCTAGTCACAACAACATGCCTATAAGAAGATGGTCAAACTGATATCTTAAGAGATTCCCCAATCATGAAGTTAGGATGAATGTTGTTTGCTACTATAGCACTACTTTTGTGTATGGCGCAAAATCCAAAAATGAAAGGACCCATCAGTAGAAGAAGGAAATACCTTCTCCCAAGACTGAAAATGGGAAGAAAAATGAGACCAGATAGATATGGAGGAAGAAGACCATGGACCAACACTATACATTCAATGCAAAGGTGATATCTCCTAAGGCTTAGAGGAGATGCAGGACCTTAGGGGGAGTAGTACATTGAATTTATCATCCACCCCCTCAGTAAAGGACACATGAAAGGACAAAATGCTGTCGATATGCAGGAAGAAAATGAGTAGATAAGTGTGTGCATAGGCTACCTTGACTACACACCTGCAAAGGAATGCTGGATAACTACTGTTGTGTCAAAGTATGATGAGATAACAATTGGAATCAGATACAAAGTGACACAAAGGTCAGGAGTCACAAGAAGGTTCTCCGGTAGTAATAGTGGATAGGTATAAAAAACCGGTATGTGCATGATGTTATCGACATGAATGCCAATGGGTACTTGTAGGTTATGTAAGACAATGAGGTTGGAGATCATTGCATTAGCCTTGGTAACATGGAATGTGGAGTTTATGTCTCAAGTGGTATTGGAAAAGACTTGAATGACATATGTTGGCCCGATGGTTGATCATGCAGGCATGCATGTCTTTGGGCTAACCAGTTTAACTTATAGCATGGTGATGTCATTGTATGGTATTGTGTGGTTTCAGGATCATATCAAAGGTTATGATGGATATGATGGAGCTAAAGATCATCAAATGATCACATATGCACAACTCAACTAGTACATTAAGATGATTGGAGCCCCAGTATTAGACCTGATCAGAGATAAGGACCTGAGATGTATGACTCATAGGGAGTTCAAGTGGTTATGATGCAAGGCCAACGTGCTTGAAATTGAAAGTGTAAATGCACTGATGGCCCAAACAGCAAATGATGGAAATTACAGTAGGAATACCCAGGAGAGTTTCATTGTTATGGGTATCTACTTGTCATTTGGTTGGTTGTATTCATAGTACAATCACATTTGATTTTAAAGAAATTTGGGATCACACAGAAGTGATGTGGTTTTACCGATAGGTGAGTAGTATTCACTAACACATCCTTCTACAATTGAGTGTTATAACAAATGGTATCAGATTTGCTTCCTCAATTGTTGTCAGTTGATGGTTGAGTCCTCCATCTCAAGTGTTGTGACTTGAGAAGATGTAATAATTTATAACAATTAGTATCAAAGGATGAGATACATCTAGTAAAGAAAATGGGGAGAAAGAATTATGTTAGTAACCGGTAAATACAAGGATGAATGATACCCTTGCAGTGTCCTTTGCCATTGTTGTCAAAGGGGGGGAAGGAATTTGTAGTATACAACATACTACATATATTGAGAATCCATGGCTTATGAAAAGGGGGAGAGAGATTATGTAGTATACCGGATACTACATGTGTTGACATCAATGCGAAAGGGGAAAATTGTTGGTATTGTGTTGTCATCGATGTCAACCAGTATGGGATGACTACCAGTAAGGTAAGGAAGAGAATATCATTTAGAGGAATGATTACTAGAGTCACCGGTACACAAGTTAGTGCTTTCTTGTATGGATGAGATAGATAGATTACCGGTATAGTGTATCACTAGTAAAGAAAGGATGGCAACTGGTAAGGGATGGGTTGACATGGGGAAGATAGTTCAACCAAGTGAGTAGCTGCCAACTGGAAAAGTTCATGACTAGTCTACAAGAAGGAAGGGTAAGGTGCTTGAGCTGTTGTTTGTGATAAAGAGGTGGAATTCTACCTAAATCATATAAACATAAGAGGAGAAGGATGAACAGGTCATTAGTATACTACGAGGCTACTAAAAAGTAGGACTCCCACCGAATGAAGATGCAGTCATCATGAGAAGCAATGACTGATAGTGAATGTGCCCACACTGGATCATATGTGTCTGTTTGAAGATGTGTTGCACAAATAGGGAAGCCACATGAGTGCACTACAAAATGTAGATGAAAAGGACTCACTCCCATCTGTAAGAGGAACTTATCTCCTATTATGCATAGTGTGCATCATAGTTCCATAAGATAAGGAAGATGAGGTAAAGGCAAGTGTTTGAAGGCTCACACCAGATCTACTGGTGAAACAAAGGAATGCCTAGTGTGCATGAAATCAGGGTTATGCACTGAACCAAAATAGATGGCATGTTGGGATGCCGGTGTAGTTGAAATATGATGAGTTTGTAAATTTGACAAGCTGGTTGAGATATGGTCTGAGCTGATCAAGGAGAAGGCAAGGTTGAGCAGATGCAGATAGAGGAAAATAGCCTAATTGAAGATAGTCTATTGAGGGTTGATGACATGGTGTCACCAAGAGGTTTTATTGGTATGATTGTTCATCGGTAATATGGACAAGGTGCAGATGAAGAAGACTCTCGATCTGGTGAAGGTGTGCATGAGGCAGACTAGTAAGAGTGTTGACCGAGTGAGTAGTCCACTAGAAGAGGATCAGAGTGCAAGGTTAATGACATACCAGTTTGACTGTTTAACCTGCAGGGTTAGTGTACCGGTAGATGAACCCGGTAATGGAGTTGGTCGGTGATTCAATCCATATCAACATAGAAAACCTAGAAGAGGTGGATGTCAATGTGGATGCCACATGGAGATGAAGTGGCAAGTATGCAGAGGTTGGTGGAGTGTCATGTAGAGATAGATGTCTCTACTAGTGTACATTTAATATGGATCTCGTGATTTGTGGATTGAATCAGAAGAGTGTGGCTTGAGGAACAATGAGCAACAAAGAAAAATTAGGGAGTTGTTGGCACTTGGATCTAGGCAAGAAGATTAGATTGAGAGAAGACCTCAAGAAAGAAACAATAGAAACATTATGAAATTTTAACAAAGACAAGGTCGTGGTTGCTAATATTAGAAGATGTGTGTTGGAAGGTGCGTTAATGGTGGAGATGTATAGTTGGTTGTTTGGGAGATCATATCATACAAGATCTGATTGAATTTGGTTTTCCTCGAGGTTGATGAGGAAACCCTAACCACCTGAGATTTGAACTGGCTTTTGGTAGGAAAACTAGGCTATAAATATACAAGTCAAAGACATTGAAGGATGCTATTGAAGAGAGGAAGATAGTGCTATTGTGAAGTGATTAAGTGTTACTTCTGTAGGTCAGAGGAAATTAGTCAATTGCTCAATGATTATTTGTCAACAGACTAGGTGTGAGGGAGAACCTTGTTGAATTGTTCAACTGGTAGTAGTACAGAGCCGCTAGCATCCATACTGATAGATTAGAAGTGAAGGAAGCTACAAAGAAGGAAGACATAGAACTAGTAGAGTATAGCACCAGTAAAGAGAAGAGAAGAGAGGAGGAGATCTAGTAGAGAAGAACAAGGGAGAGGTAAACCAGTAAAGTTTACCACCAAGGAAGGAGCAGATGAGAGCAGTAGAAGAGTGAGTCAGTGTAGCTGAGAAGGTATCTTACTGGCAGAGTGAGGTATATGAAACTGTTACAAGATTCACTTGTAATAGTATGACAAATTATGTATTTGAAGTTCTCTTTGTGATTAGTGAGTTGTAGCTCGGTGTAGAGGTTGCAGCTCCTTTGGGTTGTAGCCCATAAATTAATTAGGGGTTGGATCCCTAAATTAGGGGTTGTAGGTCCTTGGGTTGTAGCCGTAAACATTGTAACAAAGATCCATTTTGAGGTTGGATTGGATTAGTAGACTACAGCAGCATTTCTCACTAATTTTTTTCCCATCTTGGGTTTTCCTCATACATACTGGTGTTATGTGTTGTCTTGTCCCTTTGAGTGTTTTTGTATTTGAGTTGGTCTCCCTATTAACTAGTAATTATACATTATGTTAGATCCCCTAACTGTTATGGTCACAGAGAATAGTTAGAATGGAAGAGTTGAGAACCACTGATTCAACCTACATCCCCCCCTCTCAGTGGTGCATTGTGTCTAACAAGGTTAGGGGTAGGATTATATTAAGGTTAGGGTTTAATTATGATTATAATTAATATTAGAGTTAGCAATAATTTTAGGTTTAGGGTTTGATTTTATTTCAACCAGGGTTTAATAAGGGTTAGGGTTCAAGTTCCATGAGAAAAATTAGGATTATGATTAGGTTTGGGTTTTGAATAAGATAAGAGTTTGGGTTCAATTAGAATTGGAATATAATTAAGGTGAGAGTCATGGTTAAATGAAAAGGCCTTAGAAAATTTCAAGAAAATGAAATTGGTAGGTGTGAAGTTGAATTGTACGACCTTCACAAGCATCCCACTACCTATGCCAAAGGTTTAAATAAACTGAAAAATTCAACTAGCAATTTTGCTTAATATATATCGTGTGTCAAAATAGATATAATATTTGATTAATTTTATGAGTATTCTTTCCTACAAATGGAAGTAAGTCTAGATCCATCACCTCAATAATATTTATTTTTTTATGCTCTTATTTTTATTAAAAAAATTAATGGTTCTTTTTTCATTCTACTAAGTGTAAAGTTTTGTCTTATGTTAACATAATAGTTTTGCACAAATCTAGCCACTGGGCATTATTGGTTTGCTATTTTATTTGATCTTTACATTGTGAAACTTACTAAGTTATTGTCTATACTTTAATTTTTTATTAGATTAAAATAGGTTTTGAAGGGGACCCAAATCATTTACAAAACAAGACAACCAAGACTAAGAAAAGAACCAGACGAAAGCCAATAGCTGGCTAGCAGCTAAACAAAAGAGACAAGGAGGGTTACCTTGACCTAACAACCTATTGAATTTTTTTAGCATATTTAAAACTTCAATATTCTTTCTAATAACATTTTCATTGATGTGAAGAACATCATGAAAAACCTAGGCATGATCAGTCTTACCTTTATCATGGCTTCGAGTTCTAGAAGAGTGTCCTAGAACAAGTCTAGTATCTGCACCTTGTTGAATAGTCACACTATTCTTCTCATCATATTTCAGAGTAAAAGAGTTGTCTATACTTTTGTTAGTGAAGTGATTATAATGTATTTGTTACATTATGTTATTTGTTACCCTCCAATATCTAGTATGGTGCTTTCTAAGGATATCTATTATGGTGGTTTCTAAGGATAGCTATAGTGGTACTTTCTAGGGATATCTATTATAATCACTACCATAAATTTATACCTTGGTAATCCTATGATCCTAAATGACAATGGAGTGTGGTGAAATTTTCCTCTTGAGAATTTTGACTTGTTATAACAACCATTCTTGGAGATTGCCAAATACAAATATGGAATTGTGCCCAATCAATACAAGAGGTATGCCCTTTTCTTTGTCTAATTACTCACAATATTCAAATTATATATGTTTATTTTTATTATGAATTGTTTATGAATATTTTATTATATAAAGATCAATATGAAATCATGAGGCTTATATTAGTTCTTTTGGAAAAAGCACATTAGAAATGAAGATAAAAAATTACGAAGCTAAGAAATCCGCTTATTAGAAAATATTTTCACATTAGAAATCAATCATGAAATATCATTTGTCACAACTTAAAATTTAATATTAGATGTTTCATTGACATTTTAACTTAGATATCCAAATTAAGAAAGCAATTTTTTAACCAATTAATCTCAATCCATTGAACAAATGACAATATTTTGAAGAAAAATCGATAATAAAGTATATCTAAAACATTCAAGTGACAAAATAAATTATGATATGTTGATGTTTGATTGTAGAGTCCATTGCAAAAAGGATGGGGAATCAAATTTATCATCAATGGTAGTGATTGTTTCAAGTTAATACTGATAGGAAATGTGGGAGGAAGATGAGACCTTATTGCAGTGTGGATTAAAGGCTTCGAGACTGGGTGACAACAAATGACCAAATTCTAGGGAGCAAATTGGATGAGTAATTCATATTTAAATGGATAGTCTATCATTCAAAATTACAATCAAAATAGAAAAATTCTAACCTTTTATAATTTGGCTCCTTCCAATTGACAATCTGGCCCATAATTTGTTTCTCATCGCTATTTCTGTTAATAAATTACTAGAATTCGAAAGAGTGGTTATAGATAGAGATATGTAGTAGTTATGTCATGATTTATATTGAAGTATGTTATGTCTAAGAGATTGTGTGTATAATAATATTGTAATTGCTTTGTAACTATAGTTTTCTATATTACACTTGAATTTGGCTATATGTAAGAGTGAAAAACAAATTATTCCTTTATATTTTTAAGATATATAATTTTTAGAATATTGTCTAACTCTTCTCACATCTCTATTAAAATATTTAGATAAATGAATTGTATTTTTACTAATTCTTTCTAGCTTTTCTAATATTTCTATTGAACTATCTAGATAAAAAAAAATTAATTTTTTTATAACATTCTCTAACTTTTCTAATATCACTATTGAATTATCTACATAAATGGATTATATATCAATATTTGGGCTGAAAACTTTACTAATATCACTTTTAGTCATATTGAATTTTTTATATTTTCTAACTCTACTCACATCTCTATTGAGTTATCTACATAAATGAGTTTTATATAGAAATTTGGGCTCAAAACTTTACAAATAATATCATTAGCACCATCTTTTTAGTATTAAAAAATGGTGAGAAAACACACAGAAAAATTATCAAATCATTACTAATTAAGTATAGCACTAAGTTACTAAGGTGACTTTATTATAAAATGTAAACCTTAAATTCCCAACACCCTCCCTTAGGTTTTACATTACTAAAATAAAGAGAAACAATATGGATTGACTATAACAAATCCAGCTAAAAATATCTCCATAATATCTCTATAAAACAGCCCAAATTGTTAGTGTCTAGACAAATGTCCTATCTAACCAGCAAACCTCTTTGGAACATTCCAGATTTCACGTCTAGGAAAGTATCCTATTTATCCTATTATCCAACAATACCTATGAATTGAGACATACTCCATTATCTACAAGCACACCATTCTTATAAATTGAGACAAACTTTATCATCTACACTGTCATGTTTACAAAAATATGAACCTAGGCAAACTCAATGATACATGAGTACCATTTACCATGTTAGCAAACAAGGACAAACTCAATGATCCATAAATACTGCTCACCATATTTACAAATAGAGACAAATTCAATAATTTGCAAACAAAAACAACTCCTATTCCTTATTTGCTCCATGAAGATATCCAAACAATAAAATAAGACAATCGTCTTTGAGTGAGAAGCTAACTCTAGATAAAAGATATCGTTCGCTTCAATTTCTTCCAACCCTCAATTCAATCTTGATTTACATTTTATACATTAGATGTTTCATCTTCTTTTTGAATATGTAGTGACAAACTTGTGGTACAAACCGATGTCTCTCCTTTGCAATACATCAAGAGAGGTGACTTCCCTTTCATTGCAAGGGCAAGAACAATTTCTACGATTCCACCGATAGGGAATGAAGTGAGATCGGACATCGGGAGTAGGCAGATTATAAAGAGATTATGCACAGACATGGACAAAGCTTACTGTAGTCTCTAAGAAAAAAATGCCTATATATGGTGGGAGAACCAGAAAGAGTACCTAACCCCCCTACTCAAATTCTTTAAATTGTAAAAGAGATCTGACAAGCAAATAGGATTGGAGTAGAACAACCAAAAGAAAACGAATATGCTTTATAAGATCTAGCATTAATCTCTAGTGAACAGGCAAACTATCTAAGCAGTTCTCCACAAAATTACCAGATTTCAAGGAGCCGCAACCACTGCCATTTGCAATGAGGAAATTCAACCAAAAAAGTCACTGTAATACAATTTTACCTTCTGTTGCAGTGATCTTCCACACTCCTGTAATGAATTTCTCAACTAGTTCTTTGACATGGAAAGAAAACGTCATCTTACTGTTCTGGCTTGGCTTTTAATGATTTTAAATCTGTAAAAACATTCTCAACGGAGTGCTCCAAAAGTTAATCCAAAATGCAGTTCTCTATCTCATCTCTGTACAAGCAGATTAAAACCCAAAGACACTCCCATATTTACAGCAGGATCTGAAATTTTTACAACCATCACCTTTCTATGTGCTTCAATTATGGAACTGCTATGATGAAAAATGGTGAGGAGACACACAAAAATTATCAAATCATACCTACAAATAAAATCACATAAACTAATATAGTAGTTAAACTCTTCCGAGTTAAATAACTCCCATCATTTAGCACTTGAAACTGGTGTAGATTAAATATTATAATTGATTTCGAATCTTTGAAATATTTGAAATCCTTAATGCAATCTAATAAGAAAACAGAAATTACTATTATTATAAAACACAGATTATTCCACACTGAAGAAAAATGAAGAAATTTTGAGGATTTACTAAGGAAAGGAATAATATGGGTATATAGAGTTAACGTTAATCTTCAGAGCGCGTATTTTTATATAAACCTACGTTATTCTAATGCGATTAGATCTCCATAGATATTTCTACCCGGGAAAATCATAGCGAATGACTATTGTTTTTACCTGCTAAATAAAAGGTTTGAAGTTCATAAAGGAAACAGGTTGGACAAGGCTGGAAGCCTCTCAAATGTCGTTCCTCGTACATTATCTCATCTGTTCACTCATATTGTTGAAAATTATTATAAAATTATTATAATAAATTTATAATCTGTATAAAGATTGTATATATATATATATATATATAAATATAAATAAGCAATGTATTTTCATATAACTTTAACATACTTGCAAACACTTAAAAATAGTATATTACTTCTATCTTAGTTTCTTATGCAATGCAATGGAATACTATTAATGTTGGTGCTCAAGAAAATGCACCATCCATGGTTATAAAAGGAGAATTATCAAGTATGGAGGAAATTAAAAAAATATTTAAGTCATTAAATTTTATGTCATGTTAAAAAAATAGAAGAAAATTTTTATTTATAGATTATCTAATCTATTATGGACATAGAAATGATACATAAAATATTTCTATTAATAATTTAAAAATTGTAAAGTATTGTGAAAATTCTTGTACATAAATATTGCATTCTCATACAACTTTTTAAGATACTCAATGGGAAACAAACTCTCAATTAATTACTTGCACATCATCACTACCTCACTATTTTCTCTAATAATTCATTTGGCTTTCATCTTCCTATTGTTTTTCTTCAGTTGTAACTTTCTATTTAAGAATTTAAATGGCTTTTTTCCCTTCTATTTTTTACTCATTATGATCTTTTGTAAAGGTTTTTGAGGTTCCTTAAAACTCTATTTTACCTTTTTAAAAAAGGTTTTAAAGGGGTTTATGTTGTTGGATTATGTATTTCCATCATTTGTACCGGTTTTTCCATCCAAAATTAATCATGCTTTCTTTGTGGGTTGTGAGATTTAGTGAATTTGTGTAGGAAATTGAGAACTTGTTTTATGTCATACTAGTGGTGTAAACTTAGGGTATTATAAAATTCGCTTGAAATCGTACTTAAATTAACGAAAAAACTAATTCAAACAATCACGTGATCAATATAATACCAATTTTTAAATTCTAGATGCTAGTCAAAGAGTAATAAAATAAAACTACTAATACAATATTTTGTATTGTTGTGTCACACACAAACACACACATTATGAATAAGATAATAATACTATACAATTAAAATCAATATACAAACTTCTTATTATTAAAAATAATATATATTACAACTTGGTTAAAAATAATATAAAATTTCATGCCTTATAATCAAAGTTGAACTAATTAAATAAAAGGAAACTTTTACTTTAATGATTTTCTTCAAAATATTGAAAGAGAAAACAACAAAATCATTTAGTTTGGATTTTTTTGTTTTGAATAATTTCTATTATCTTAGAATTTTTTTCAATAATTATCATAAATTCATTTTTTAGAATAAAGACCTTATTTATTAAAATTTATTGTGAGTGTGTTTCTATGATTTAAAACATTTCCTTTTTACATTATTTCATAGATTATATTTAATTTTACCTTAAGAATATTTTCATTTTGTTTCCTAAACTTTCAACAAGAGCAAGAAATTTGTTTGAAGAGCTACTTGACTAATATAATTAGGTGTAGAAGGACTAGTGGAATGAGGTGTATATATATATTTTTTACTAATAATCCCTAGGCACCATCCAAATTGTCAAATATTTTTATGTATTAAAGTATAAGGTTTGACCGATCCTTATCACCAACACAAGTATCATCTAAAAATAACCTAGGATCATGACAAACTCCAACAAGCCTTGGTTAGTCCTTTGGGCAAGTATGAAAATAATTGATAATAAAATTTAGAGAGAGAGAGAGAGAGAGAGAGAGAGAGAGAGAGAGAGAGAGAGAGAGAGAGAGAGAGAGCTCTACACACTTTCTAATTTAGAACATAAGAACCATACTAGTAAATCATCACCCAAAAACACTTCTAATTTTATTTTTTCAAAGGACCCTCCCTTGACACTAGTTTTTTGAGATTAGTTTTTGACAATTCAACTAAGGGTAACCTCAGTTGATCAAGTGGAGGTGGTCCCATTAGGGAGAATAAGGTAATATATATTTGGATTATGCGATTAACCTTGGTACCCAAGCCTCTTCTTTAGCAAAAGTGGCGGTGGCCTTTTATTAGATAGAAACTGTTAAAGGTAGAGGGATACAAATAATTATCATTCAGGGAGATTCAAAAATTTTAATTATGATGCTTTGTGGAGAAGCTATGTTAGGATGGACAACAAAAGATCTCATCATTAAATGTTGACATATCCTACCTACCTTTGGTGACAAAAGACATACAAACACCAAAAGAGAGGGGAACAAAATTGTTGATAAGTTTGCCAAATTGTGTCATTTCAACACCTCCCTCAAAATGTGGAATAACTTACAGGAGCTACCTTGAGACGTTAATGTCACGATCTAGAGCATAAATGTAATGATGTTCAAAGTTTCAAGGATTGACTTTTCTGCTTTCATCCTTTCTATTATTTCCTATAATCATTTCATAATAAGGAGATGTCTTTTTATATTTGGATAAATGAATGCTTTCTCCAATACCACTATTTGTTTTCCTTTTCATAATTTTTCTTTCCATTACCCTTTGTCAATCGCTTTCCCTAGTTATTATATGAATTTTTTTACCATGGGAGGTGATCTCATTGAGACCAAGCTATGTAACAATGATAATTTCAAGTTGTTCTTTGGTCAATGATTGAGAGGGGTAATCATGTATCTTATTTGTAGGACATGAAAGGCTTTAACCCTACTCTTTTTGAGTCATTTAATCAGTCCTAAGAAGGTGGCAAAGTTAGCATTGGGAGTGTGGTTTTTATTATATCCATGAAGTTTATTACTACTACTATTGGGCTATTAGTTGAAGTTGTGCCTTTCCATAAAAAACCTAAAGGGAATTAAAAAGATGATTTCAACAGATTATTGAGGGTGAGAGATAGGGTTCTGCATCTCTGGAATAGTTTCAATAGGGATGACCTCACAGGTGAATGAAAGGAAATTATGCTAGTTCTTATGAAATAAATCACTCAGGGTTGACAGATATAGATTTTCCACTTCCAGTAATTCACTATGTTAAATCATTTTAGACATTCTATTAAAATGAACTTTCCCTAATGGGTGTTTTCTTTCCTTTCTCAATCTATAGCTATGGCAAAGGCCAAGGAAGTGTTTCCCTAGAATCAAGGATTTGTTTGAAGGCTTTATAATTTAACCTTGGTTGTTTCCCCTACTAGAAACCCCTCCATAAATCCTCTTGGGCCCTCTTTGTAACCACATTTTTCTCATGGAGTTGTTCAATATACTTGAGACTAGTTTAAAGGGTGCCTCTAGTTTTATAATGAATATACCCCATGCTAAATCTTTGACTATGAAGTTAATCCTAACAACTCTTCCAAAAGGAAGAATATTGAATCCCAAATCCCTCCTCAAAAGGAGAATCATGACAAATGATTGATAGTTAAACAAGTTATCTCCAAGGATTCTACTTCCTTTTGGTAAATGGTCCTAGTATGGACCCCTAACAACTCTCATGTTGCTACTATGGGTCCTAAATCCCTTACACTTTCTTTGGGTTCCTTTCCTCCATCCCCTATTTCATCCTATCACTAATGGTAACAACTGTAGGTCGCTAGAAAAGTCAATAAGTTGTGTGCTAACTATAATAGATAGATGGTAATCATCCACTAGCTCCTCACGTAGCTCAATACCACCAAAATAAAAATTAACTTTCTAGAGGTGTTGGCTAAGATAGAGGCTACGATGTTTGACTAGGTGGTCGATGAAGAAGATGACAATGTTTGGTTGTTAATGAATGATCTAGTAGAGAGACCTCTGAAATGGGACACTCTAGAAGAGGAAATCAAAGCCTTCAATGACAAAGTGGCCTATAAAGAGGACAAGAAGAAAATGGCTAGGGTTGTAGTATAATTATAGGGCAACTAGGACACTCTTGAGAGGAAACTAGAGCAAATGGAATCATACAACAAAGAAATGATGTGCAAGAACTCAACTTAAATGTAGGCCATCTAAGAAGAACTTGGTAAAAGACATGTGAAAGAGTAAATTGTCAATGGATATTATGATGGGTACTTCCATTGAGTCAATTGGGACCATGGTCAAGGAAAACATGAATTTCTTTGCTACTTCATCAAGCAAAGTTTTGATTAAAAGGTTGTCCTTCTATGAGAAGGTTAAAGAGCTTAGGTAAGATTGGTAGGTTATGAAAACCCCCATCGTGTAGACTGTCCATTTTTTTCTTCTATGAATAATGTTGATTTTTTGGTGTCAATCATTTTGAGTTTGTGAACTCTATTGCTTTTGGTTAATTTAGTTGGTTTAGTGCTCTATTGTTTTTTTGTTGGTCTTTCATTGATTTTGGTTGATTTTGTGTCAATTCGTCTTCATGTTGGGTGATCTCACTCCCAGTGAAACACCTGTTCTCTTTCATGTTTCTACTATCTAAGGGTTCATGCCCTATCTTGCTTTATCTAATCACCTTATTAACTTCTGTTTAAATAGAGCTCAAAATCAGCCTCACTTTCATTTCTTTCATCCTCTAACCAACCTAATCAAAACAATTTTTTTTCATCAATCATTTTCTAATACAATTATTACAACTACTCATGTTTAAGATATATATTTTTATTGAAAGGTGAAAATGTATTTCTTTAAAATACATAAATCCTCATACAAAGTCTTAATACAAAGTTTACAATGAGTTTCAGCAACAAACAATTAAATATTAAATAAGAACAAATTAAAAATCATATCACAAAAGATATAAACTAATAATTAAGAAACAAAAACAAACATCAATTAAAAACTTATCTTAAAACACAATGTTACAAATATAACTAATTATTAAGATAACAAAATTAATCTATTTACAATAGAAATATGAATTTCTTCTATTATATTATATTGAACTATAAAATTCAAATGTTTGAAAATTATATTATTGTTAACTAATACTATTTTATAAAATGTTATGAAACCCAATATAAAATATTTTAGTCTACACATACTTTTTGAAGAGCATTTACTAGTTTTAATTATAATTAATAAAAATAAAAGTTTAATTACAATTGATACTCTGTGGATTACAAAATTCTCATGGCATGCCGTATGATACATGTAATTTATAACTTGTCATTATATTTCTTCAAATCTCTACACGACAGCACTCTACGTGTCTTTACTAATTCTGGTTTATTGCACTATAAATAATTTCATTAAAGTAAGAAGTTAGTCGGGTGAGTTGCAGTAGATTTTAATGGAGGCCCATACTAAAGCAAAGCTTTCTTGCACTATATTTCTGATGATCTCATTAAAAACATTAAAGTGAGTTTTCTTATAAGAATAAGAATAAATAGTTTACTTAAATATAATAGATTTTTTTTATAATTTTATTTATTGTTATTTGAATATTATATTGTGAGAAGAATTCCATGTCACTTATTTTTCAATTCAATTTATGTTGATGTAATTGTGAGTTAAAACAATCATATAATTTGATATTTTAATATTTTGACTTAATAATATTTTTTAATTTTGATGTGTTTTCTACATATTATTATTGTTCTTGAATAAAATTTACAAATTATTAGAACAAAATCATAAACTTAAAATTTGGTTAATAAAAGATACTCATTCTAAATGTAGAATTTAATTGATGGATTGTGCACTTAAGATTTAACTCCTTTAATTATAGCTATTTTTTTTAATATTACTATCAACTTTTACTTGAGTTTCCATTCTATTTGTAACAGTTCTCTTATTTGATTTTTCATTTAAAATAATAATAAATCAATTTATCATTAACTAATTAGGAAATGATCTGTAAATATAAAGATCTAAATATTTATATTTTAAAATTTGATAGATTTTTATTATTAATTACAAAATTTTAAAATGTAGATTAAAAGATTCATTTATTTTTGTTAGTATGAAAAAAAATTATAGCATATTTTTCTTTTTTTAAAGTAAATATATTTTTATTTTTAAAACAAAAAATAATTTTCCTCAAAACTTATATGCAAATTCTCTAAGTTTTTAAATAGTAAAAATTATTTTTTGTCATTTTGATTGGTCAAAACACTTTGAACCAATAATATAGATTTTAAGATATCACTAACATTATTCTTTCTTTTTAGCTTACTATTTTCATTTCAGATTTAAGATTGTTGTATTCAAATTTTATGTTTACTTGAAATTGATACAACTTTAGTGATGCAATATAATATTCTCCTCAAGATCATTATCCATTTCTATTGTCTAAAAAGAAATCATAAACATTAATTTAAACTCATTAAAGTTATTCTAGTGTATTTTTTCTGGATTCAATTATGTGTATTTTTTTCTAGATGGAAAAAAATACACACAATGGAATCCAGAAAAAATACACTAGAATACAAAATGGATTGTGGAAATTTCATAGCTTTAATCATTAAAGTTAGTTTAATTCATTGTTATGTTCTTTAGCTCTCTACTTTTAAAAGTATACTACAAACCTTATAGACATTGGATCTTCTCTTGTGTGATAACATTAAAAAAATTGGATTTTATATATATTTAAACTTGGGTATTAGTAGGTACAAGATTGGGTTTAGGTAGTGATGATTTGTTAATTGTAATGATTGAAGGAATGAGATATGAAGCATCGAGGGGACCTATAAATGTGAAGGCTATGTTTGGTCCAAATGTGATTATGGTGGACTTTTCCTACAAAACCTTCCTCACAAATGAATGTGGATTTAGTTTGCATGACCTGAAAGAAGGGGATGACCATTATTTGCTACGTATATATCTATTTTTTTTCTTCTTTGGTATTTTCTAATGTTGTAAATGAGGGATCGAATCTAACGTATCAATTGTTGTTATGCTGATACGATAGGAGGAGAAACTCCACTAGTCAGTATGGTAGTTCGATTTCAACATTATATCAACAACTAAACTATAGTATTTACTTTATACAAAACTATTCATTTCCTTTATAAAAGTGTGACACAACTTTGTACTTTTATCCATATATGTTACCTTTTACTAAATTGTCATTCTACATATGCTTGATTTCATTACTCAATGTACAACACACATATCTCATTGTCCACTTATTAGCTTTCCTATAATATCCCTTAATTAAATTTTCACCCAAATCTGAAAATAATTTATTCTATATGAAAGCTAAAACAAAGAAATCAAGTGAAAAAAATAATTGACCAATGATTATTAAATACAAATCATATTCTTTTGCAGCTCAAAAGGAAATTTATTAAAAATTTAAAATGTGTTTTGAAAAAAAGTTTTTCTTCCTGATAAATTAGTAAATAAACACAATTTTCATTGAAAATTATCTCACACCAAGTCCTTCTTTCATGCACTTGAAAACACAAAGAGATTACACTATTTTTAAATTAACTTACACAAAAAATACACACCTATGTACATAACAACAAAAATAATTTAAAAGCCCCTCGGTCTCACCCACTATTGTAAGTATTGTTGAAGGGACAAATTATGTGGAGAATGCCTCTGAGGATTTTTCCTCCTCTTAGTCTACTAGGTTAGAGTGAACCTCGAATAGCCTTGTTAACAAAGAGGGTAACCATACCACCCCTTCCTTAGTTCCCCCCAACCATCCCTAGTGAAAGGTAACAAACTCTGTGATGGCTACTACAATAAGTAGTAGGCTATGATCCACTGGATTTTGGGTCAAATTGATATGGAAAGAAAGAAAATTAATAGATTGAAAGACCTCATTAAAATAAATTCTAGAGATTCTGCCTAGGCTATGGACGACAAAGACAAGAGAGTTTAGGAAGTGGCTAAAATTTGGCTAAAAATTAAGAGAAATGGGAAGGAATGGAGGAAGAATTAAAGGGGCTATATGAGAAGATTGACTAGAAAGAGGAGAAGAAGGAAACTATGAAGGCTATGGAGGAGATTCAAAGAAGTTAGGTATCCCTGAAAAGAAAAATGGAGGATGTGATTATGCACAACTATAAAAATTTTAAGAGGAATTTTAGAACTCTATAGGCTATTGAAGAGGAGATCCAGATGAATAAGGCTTAGAAGAAGAGGCATATGGACTCTTCCCTTGCTACAAGGTTGGAGGCGTCCATGTCCAAGGTGAAAGAAACCCCAAAGCCACCTATTATCTCATCTATAAAAATAAATGAACAAATTACTCTCCTTCTCCAATAAGGTGAAAGCTATGAATTAGGATTGGAAGATTGAGAATCTCCCCACTAGTTAGGCCAATAGTTTTTTCCTTCTATTGGGATGGGTCTGTGTGTTTATTGTTCAACTACTCTTTAGTCTCATTTCTCTTTGGGTTTTCTTATGCCTAGTTTTGTGTGCCCTCTAGATTTTTGTTCTTTTTTGGTAGATGACATTGGGTCTTCCGGTTCCCACTCCTCATGATTCCCATGAATTTTATCTCTTTTTTGTCTATGTAGCAGTTATGTAATGGTTCACGACTCTCAATTTTAACTAATAAAAAGAAAAATCATTTATTAATATTCCAAATATAGAAAATAATTGACTACAAATGTTGTTGTTAAAAACACAATATAAAAAATCAAATTTAATCTATGCACACCAAACTAGACAAATTTTACAAATTATTAAACAAAATTCTCACAATTACTAAGATATTAATACCATTGCAAGTTTTGTGTGAAATTGCCACTATAGACATTGGATAAAAATACAAAGTTGTGTTAGAATTTTATAAAGGAAATGACCAATGTTGATTCAAATTTTTAAATTAAATCAATAGAAAGTGAAATATATGTTTTGAATATTTAAATGATCTAAACTAAGAAAATATATATTCTTTTGTGCATTTTATGTTTTTAATTTTTATAAAAAATTTAAAAATTATTTGAATATAGTTTTGAATAAAGTAAACACTATAATTTAGTTGCTAATAAAATGTTGAAATTGAAATTACACAAGCCACCACACTTTATTTAATAAACTTTTCCTATTTTTTCAATTTTTTCTTTGTACATTGGTAACTTGAAAGTTTAGTGCATGCATATATTTTTCACTATTTTTAATAAATATATATTTTTCAATAAATTTGAAAAGTTGTGTACTAGAATATAACTCTTTTTGTTAGTCACTAGCTTTCTTATTACTTATTTATCTAAATTAGAAAATAATTATATCATCTTGGCATAGATTATTTCTCTAGTGCATCATATTTTTTTCAAAAATTTTAAATAAATTTTAGTATTTTTTCTTGTCAAGATAATAAATCTTATATTTAAGTCTTGATGAACTACTTTCAAGAAAATTAAAATGTAAACCCAAAAAAAGGGTATTTTTACATTTCAAAAAAAATATTATTTATAAGAGTAGGAGTTGTTGAAACATCGATTTTTTCAAAAAAGAAAAAGAAATTGGTAGACCCAAAGTGCTATAAAATATACATTTATTAGACACTTCCAATTGGAAAAGTTGTGGTCCATATATAACTTGTCTATAATGAGTCTATACAGCCCATATGTTTAGCTAAAATTAATTTTTAGTTAGAAAAAATCAAATTCACTTTTGTTGATAAGTTCACCTGAAATGTGACATAATATTGTACTTTGAACCCCCCTTGAGCCACCATATTTGATTCTTAAATCCTCTTAATTTATTATCCTTCGAGCTTTATTCTTCTTTGGTTTTCTAACCTCTAAAGAATAGCAATAACTTATTGAAAATAATTTGATATAATGAATCCAAATGGAGTCAATTCCACGCATATGTGAAATCACTTTCAAAATCAAAATTGAAACCAAAATGAGTGCCAAGAAATTAGCTCCTGAGGATAGAAAAAAAATCCTCTTTCCAAGTGATTCAAAACTCCTACAACTCCAGGGTATGTGTAGGATCATGGTGAGTGAAAGAGGCCATTAACTGACAATGAAAATCAGAAAAATAGAGTTAGGCTACTTGACATAAAAATTTGAATAAGTTTCCAACATTATTTAAAAAATGTGTAAGAATAAAATATATAGTAAATTTAACTAAGTTTCTAAGCTACTAGTGGTTTTCTGAAAAAAAAGAAACAATTTTTTTGACAAAAATTTGAAATTTCAATGCAGTAGTACTAAAATTTTAGAAAAAAGATAAGCAGTAGGTGTCTTATGACAACGCTAACCACAATCAAAACATAATATTTTTTTATAATATTTGAGATATAAGTATAAGACTCATGTTTGGATGTGACACATATTTTTTGGATTTTTACTATAACTTCTTAAAAATCTAAATAACACGTATGTTTTACCACCATAACTTGCTCAAAAATTTATTAAATTCAATTTTTTATATATAATCCTATAGTATACAAAGCATATAATGTGCCTCATGTTTTGGGTTAAAAAAATGTGATACCATTTGAAAGTTATATATATTTTTCAATCAGCCTATCAACCAGAAATTTATTCAGAATATCAACACTTTTGGCCCCTCATGATCCTACACATACCTTCCTTAGGAAAATTTCCATTTTCCAACAAAATTCAAATGTGTAATGAAATTAGAAATGTTTCTAAAACAAGACTTTTCAAAAACTCATGCCATTTCTTGACTATAAAATTTAAATAATATCTTTGATAAGAAACTAAAATATTTGATATAATCAAATCTTAAAAATTGATATTAGTTTTCAAAATTATCCATATGTCATGAATTTATAAATTTGGACAATAAAAATTACTATGAATAATAAGATTTACTTTTTGAAAAGGCTATTTTTAGAAAAATGGGACATGACATTTCTAACATGAAATTTTAAGTCAACTCATGAATTTTGAGACAGTTCATTGAGAAATGTAAATTTAGTCTAGTTTAGTAAGGTATATGAGACTTTCTACTAATTTACTATACATCACATGTGATTTTTCTTTTCTATCTCGTCAAATTTGGAAATCTTATTTTCTACCTCCATGGGTGTTACTATTGAGTTGCATTTAGCTATTTTTCATTTTTTGTGGTATCCGCTAACATATTTATTTGGTAAAAGTATATTTTTTTGTGTTTCCATACCTCCAATAAAAGGTAATAATGCAACAAGCCAAGATCATTCATCATCACTCACATTTTTAGATATTTCTTCAATTGAGAAATCACCTTCTCATTAATTTGAATGTTGACAAGATAATGAATATATATAATCAAGATTATAAGTTATTAATTATCTCTATGAACATGTACAAGTTGTCATTTGAAATAATATATGAAATGCATGTGTAAAAATATTTTAGTCAATATTGATGTACCAAGCATGAAATGATTACCTCAAACCATATAAGAATTTTGTCAATTTTCATAATTATTTTTACTCTCTTTTAATTGCAATTTTCTTTTGAATATTTAATAGTTATTGAACATATAATCATGATATTGAGGATAGATCTAATCAGCCTCCCTTTCCAAAATATTTTCCTAAGAATGTTCACTTTCTTGAAAATGATCTTGAGAAAACCCTTGAAATTTTGGGCATTGTTAGGGATTTTGTTTTGGAAAAGTTTAGAAATTTGGAATGGTTCTTTTTGGAGATAAATTAAATTAATATCAATATCCAATCCATTAAAAATTAGTATGGATGGTGAGGTAGCCTATGCGGCTTGTGTGGACAATGTGAATTTTGATGAAAGAAAAATTGAATTCTTTTTATCCTAGAAAATGTGGCCAAAGATATTTCTCTCCTTAAAATTGACTATGAAGGTAGGCTAGGGGATCTCAGAGTTAAAATGAAGTGAATCGATGATATCATGTCTAATTTGGTCAACATGAATAATTGCAATGTTCATACTAATGTGGAGTGGATCAAAAACCTTGTGAATCATTGGTAAAATGTGTAAGGAATGAAGAATGGGGGAATATTGTTATTAATCTTGACTTGGTAGAGAAGGATAAGCTAACAAGGGGAGATAATGACAGTCCTTCAATGCACACCTTTGGACATATCAATAAGATTAGGGAGCAAGCAAAGGTAAAAATACATGTTCTTATGAACGTGGCTCAAAATATTGATCACATGGAAGATGAGGCTGTTGATGCCCTGAAGAATCTCTATTAGGAAAAAAAGTTTCTTTTGTTGGCCTACTATTTTAAGGTTCGGTGTTTTTGTATTGTTATTGAGTGATTTTTTGTTTGTGTGATTTTCTATTTGTGGCTCATTGTACTCAAGGTTTTGGGGCCACTTGAAAACCTAATTTTTCCTTAATAAAAAACAACCCAAAGATATTCTATTGTTGTTAAGGTATATGAAATTTCCTGCCAATTACCTATAGCTCATATCATTAAACCTTTTTTATTTCATCAAATTTAAAAATATTCTTGTCTACTTGAATGGCTATTATTGTTTGACTTTATTTAGAAACTCTTATTTTTCAGTGGTACTCCCTATGATATATTATTTGAGAAAAATGAAAGTCTGTGTTTTCTATATATCCAATTCAAGGAAGTAAAGCAATATACTAGATTATTAACTGTAAATCATTATCTAGACATTTATTTAATTGAGAAATAATATTCTCATTTTTTTCAATGTAGAAAAGATCATGAATGTGTACTTATCAAGATTACAATTGTCCACTCTTTATGAACATGTACAAATTATAATTTTAAAAAATATGGGGAAATATATGTGTACTTATATTTTCATAAATTATTATGTACCATGCATGAGGTGATTATCTAAAATCAGAGAATAATTTGATTCATTTAATAACAACACTTTAATTTTCTTCTAACTACAAATCTTTTAGGTTGATGCATCTACCTTCTGAGCTTGAATATCTTTGTTAAAAAATATTCTTTTGAAATAGATATTTGATGAAAATATTACCCAGTTTGTGTTGCAATATAATAATAAGCTTGGTTATTTTCAAGTTTACTAGTGGAGAAAAATTATGAATAAGCAATATCTTCCCTTTAATGTAGATTATTTTTCTATTAAATAAGATTTTTTTTATCTTTAAAGTTTCATCAACGTTATACTTTCTATTAAATAGCCACTTGCAATCTAGAGGCTTTGAAGATAGATAATTAATATTTTCCTACTTTTTACCATTCAATATTATTTACCTTCTTGTCTAATTCATTCATAACTTAGGATGTACACATTATTACATTGACACCATCCATAACCTAGGTATCCTAATGTTGGATAGTTTAATTTTATAAATCCTAATTATATTTATCTAGTAAGAGATCCAATATTATATTAATGTGGTTAGACAATCACCATTGTCTTTATGCGGTTAGAGAACTGCCAATTCCCCTCTTCCCTCTTGGTGGCCTTAATAAGGCTGCATAGTGCTCATAATGTGCAATTAGTGATAATTTCTTTAAATGAAGTTTGTTTTATTTGTTTTGTTTGATATTACCAACAATATAAAAATTTGAGTGTTGTCCTATTTAGACAATCTATGTATATGATGATCCTGTTTGCCTCAAGAACATGTTTTTTCTTATCTTCAATTGAGATTTTTGTAATGTACAAACTCTTAAATTTTACTTTATTGAATTTTTTACTTCAAAAATTTTGTCTTAGACTCATCAAATTTTTTTTAGGCCCTTTATTATTGAAATTATTAGAAAAATATGATGTGATGTGACTACTATAATTTTTTTTACCCATGAGGGGTTCTTGGCAAGTTTTATGATTAAGTAGATGGATTGGGTAGTCTAATTTTATTGTGAGGATGTGAATTCGAATGGGACTGATATGAGATAGTTATAATCAATTACCCCCTAGATAATGTGTGTGAATATTTCATACCTACCTTTTGTGGCCAATCTTCCTACAAAAACAAATGGAAGGTACTAGGAAATATATGAAGGGGTTCTTAGTGAAGGACCCCATGACACCATCTTTCTTTTCGCTTTAGTATTTTGTATAACCATCCTCATAAGTCCTTGTGTGAGTCTTGTGTTGTACTAATTTAAAGAAGATTATGATGGTACTATAGATTATCAATTGTTGTAATGTGCAACAACTAAAAAATATAATAGAATAAAATTAATATATTTTACGTAGCTTATATACAATCAAAATATATATGAATACTTATTATTAAAACATAATAGATATTAGAATTTGGTTAAAAACAATGGAAAAAATGAAAACATGTAAAAATTAATATCTTATAATGAATGTTGATCCAATTAAATAAAAGAAAAAATTTCATAAATCTGGATACTTCATTTTCTTAAGAATATAGAAACAAAAAATAACAAAAGATTTTTTTCCTAATTTATTTAATAATTTCTATTATCCAAGTAAATTTTTTTGATAATTATCATAAATTCATCTTTTAGAATACATAACTTAATGATTAAATTTTTCATTGTTTTGTCAAAGCATTAAACAAGAGTAAGCGATTTTTTTGAATAGGTACTTCAATAATATAATTAGGAATAAAAAGACTAGTAGAATGAAGTATATATATATATATATATATATATATATATATATATATTTTAAAAATACTTTTAAACACCATCCAAATTTTTAAAGATTGTTATGATTCAAGTACAAGGTTTGAGAACTCTTCATCACCAATACATGTATCACCCAACATAAAATGAAGATCATGATAGATTCCAACTAGCCTTTAACCTTGGTTAATTCTTTGTACCACTATTAAAATTATTAAAAACATGAATTAAGTAGGCATCGATGAGAGAGATGGGAAGGGTAGTGTTGTACATAGCTCCCAATTTAGAATAAACGAATCACAGTTGTAAACTATCATTGAAAAGAACTTCTAACTTGATTTTTTCAAAGAAGAGGTCATATAATTTATTCAATGATCATATTGAATTTCAGAGACAATTATAACATTCAAGTAGGTTCCCAACCTTATATACCTTGTTAATTTATATATAAATGGAGCTCCTCGTCAACCTCACTTTCCTTTCCTTTCTTTGATCCTCTCACTCAACTTAATAAAAATACTTTTTCCTTGTCAATCATTTTCTAATTAAATTCTTATAATTATTTATGTTTAATATATCTATTTTGATTTAAAGGTGAATTCATATGATTCTTTAAGAGATTTTCTTTGGATCAGGAGTGCTCTACAAAAACCTAGTTTCTTTGGGAGGAGGTCGTCCCTTGTTTTGGGAGGCATCCCTCTCTCACTCTTTGCTTGCAGAGTAGGGTTCATCATGGAGCTGAGTTTATGGTCTCACATAGCCTAGAAGATAGGATTGCATAAGCATCTAGGACACATGAGACGATCGCTCAAGAAGGAGAGATTGTCACGGACAAAAAATCATTCAAGAAAGCCCTTACAAATGGATTCAAACCACCAGATAGGACCAAATTCCTTATAATCTTGCTCAAGCTAGCACAGACCATAGAAAAAGACTAGAATGGAGGTAAGACTCCCTCAAACAAAGCTATTATTGTTAAAACTAACTTCCAAATGTTGATTGCTATAGAGGCAGAAAATAATAGATTCAAAGAGTTTGTAGTTTTTCTTCCTCCTCAAGATCCCTCCAAAATTTCATCTAGGGAATATTTGAATGAATGGTTGCATAACATTTGGGGTAAAAAAATTAAGTTTTTATTTATGTACTTGCTTGTATTACAAAAGGTCTTTTTTTAATCTTCTTTGCAAGCCCTAACTCTCAGAAAGAGGTCATTTGTAGACAACTTTGGAGAATTGGTTCCTGCAATTTTAGGGCTTTATCTTGGTCTCCCAATGTGATTAAAAATGAAATACTAACCTTGTCCTCCCCGAGATGGATTACAATGGATAATGTTCCTCCATTTCTGTGGAATTTGATTCCTCAAGCTATTGAACCCATTGGCTCTGTGATTAGAATGGATTCTATAGACTCGTTGTTACCCCACACCAATACTAGAGTTTTGATGTCTTTGTCTCTTGGACTAGATATCCCTAATGAGATTTGATTTGTGTTTGATGGTCAATATTTTTCTTGTCCTATTTCTTTTCTAGGAAAAATCAATGCCTACTTCCTTTGTAGAAGGGAAGGCCATATGAGAAAAGAATGCTCTATCCTGAAAAAGAAGCCTCCCCAAAAAGAGAAAGCTCAAGATACCCCTATTTTTCCTACCCCCTTGTGGCTCTGAAAGACCAGGCTCCTCCATTAAAGCTTCAAATAAACAAATGACCTCCCACTACCTCCAAAGAATTTGCAGCCACTCTGGATTTTCTCAAAGAAGCTTTCAGTAAGAATGAACTCCTCCTTTGCAAGGCAAAGATATTATGGTTGACCTTGACAAGTTATGTAAAATGGACTCTATTGACTTTGGTCTAGATTATCCTCAACCCAAGATTAGGCATAGGATCGAGAATGCTTAGTAGTTACCCCTTGAAACAATCAAGAAGATTCCTTAAGCAAAGCAATCTTTTGCCTCTTCTGGTTCCAAAATGTATAGAGGTGATAGATTGAATGGCAGAGATTCTAACATTTCCAACTCGGAGAGGATTGTCCCCTCCACTCCCATGGGCATCGATGAAGACACAAGGGTTAGTTACCATACTTGTGGGGATACCTCTATGAACCTTGTGGGTGAAGAAGTAGTCATGATGGATACTATTATGGATGACAGGGAGTCAGATAGCTTGGAATCCCTTAAGAAAGCCTATGATGTGGGCAGGCTTTGTAGTTACTCTTTGGTTGTGATTCTTGCTCCTCCTCCCTTGCCTCCCCCCCCCGCAACACAAGGTCCATACCGATACTCCCACCAGGGAAGCCTCTACCCCTCATGTGGTTATCTCTTTAGATGGTATTGAAGGAGATATTGAGGTTATTGATGGTGATGTAGATTGTAACTTAGAAAATGGAGAACAGATGGCACTTCTAAGAAATCACCTTTGGAGGGTAATAACAACTTTATTTCTGATACTCAAATAGTCATTGTCCCTTATAAGAGGAGAAGAGGAAGGCCCCCTAATGCTCTTAATTTTATAAGACCTACTAAGAAGCATAGGCTTTTCCCCCCAAGTGCTTCAAAGGCTTTAAGAACCCAATGAAAACTGACTCCCAAAGTTGATCATGGAAATAACATGTGCAAGTTAGAATGTCAAGGGACAGGAGTCCCCATATAGGAAATATATAATTAGAAGGTTTAAACTCATGAATATGGGTATTGACATCCTTTTGCTGCTAGAACTTAAAGCAGTTGGTTTCACACCAGATATAAATCTCAGATGCTTTTGGAAAGATGACACACCATTTGTAACTAAACATCAAAAGGGTATAGGGGGTGTATCTATCCTAATTGGTCCCAAGTGGAAAGTTTGGGTCACCATTAAGTGGAATGATCAAGAATTTGGGTTTTCTACTATGTATGCATATAATGATCACCAAGAGAGAATTGAACTATGGAAATGGATTTTTCAACTTAGGAATGTCTCATGGATGATGGGAGGGTACTTCAAGATGATTGAAGGTCCACAAGATAAGACTGGGGGAAATAAATTTGAATGGGAAGGAACTGAGCAATTATTCTGGTCTAAAATGATCCAAAATAAGCTAATGGGCCCTCTAAAAGATAATAAAGTAGGGCATAATGGTATATGGTTTACTTGGTCTAACTATCAGAAAGTGGGTAGAAGAATTTAAAGTAGACTCAATAACTTGTATGTTAACAAAGAATTATTTGGTTGCAAACCCTGATCTAAAGGGGTTAGTGTAGAGGTCATCCCCTACACATTATCAAATCATCACCATTATTGCCAATGTTTTCCCTATAACAACTTAGGAAACCATAGAGAGAAAAACAAATGGCTTTCCCCTGAATGTTCACCTATTAGACGATGAGGATATCATGACAACCACTGACATTGTAAGATGGTATAATAAAGGCATTGTTCCTCATTGGAGTGCCATTAATAGATGGGTTCAATGTACCCCTAGTTGGAAAGCCTTGTTCCAAACTATTGGTAAGAAGAGGGTTAGGGACAAGAGAAAACTAGAAGATGAGATGCAAAATACACTCTATGAAGCTGAAATGATTTTGTAAGGGAACCCTGAGAACATCTAAGCAACTACAGATGTTATACTGGCCAGAAATACCTTAAGAAGACTCCATAACTTTACAATATAGGGAGCCAAGACAAGGGTCAGATTGTAGTGGGTTAGCCACAGGTACAAAAGTTCTAAGTATTTATTTCATATCCTAAAGCACAAAGAGGCTAAGGAAATGATTGAATCCCTATGTGAAGAAGGAAATATTATCACTAATCAATAAGAGATTCTAAACTCTTTTGCAACTTACTATGCTAAACTCTTCTCCTCTAGAGAAATAGGTTCGGGGATGGAATGTGCCAGGGAGAAGATTAGTAGTAGTATTCCAAACAGGCTCTCGGGGGCTGATAGGTCCTTCCTAGACTCTCCTATCTCATTGGATGAAATAAAAAAGGCTATTTAGAGTATGAGTAATGATAAGGCACATAGACCTAATGGGCTACCCATTGAGTTTTATAAGAGAAATATAGTTTGGGTAAGTGAGGACTTGCTGCAAGTGTATAGTAAAGCCATAGAAAGGAAATATTTGGGTAAAGAAATCAATTCAAGTCTAATCAAACTTATTCCTAAAGAGGGAGACAAGACTCAGATTAAGAATTGGATACCCTTACCTTGTTAAATGTATCTTATAATATTTTGGCTAAGATTTTAGCTTTGAGAGTGGCAGATATTCTACCTAGAGTCATTAATCCTACTCAAACAAGATTTGTGAAAGGGAGATACATTATAGAGAATTGAATTACTTCTTGGGAAGCAATGGACTGGGCAAAATATTCCAATGAACAAGTATGCATGCTTCTACTAGACTATGAGAAAGCCTATGACAAGGTTGAGTGGAACTTCATCGTGATGATAGTGTAGTCCCTAGGATTTCCACCCTTCTTCTATCAAATCATCAATAATATGATAAATGAGGTATGTGCGTTTATTGAGGTTAATGGTATTGGATCTTCCCCATTACAACTGACCAGATCTATTAGGCAAGGTTTCCCATTGGCCCCAACCCTCTTTGTGATAGCAGTTGATGCACCACTTTATCTTCTAATAGATGATTCCCTATTACCTAAGGCCTTAGGAGTAACCCTTCCTAATGAGGAGAAAATTTCTAATGTGAAATTTTCTAATGATACAACTATCATGTTTGAGATGAGTGAGGGTGTAAAGTGGAAAAATTGAACCCTGGTGACTCCCCACCCCAGAGAGAGAAAGGAAGTCACTAGGATGATTTTTCACTTGGGATAAACTTACATTCAAAAGAGGGTCTTGAATCCACTAGATCTAAATCCAAGAGAGACAAGGATATTAATTCCAAGTGGATTGCAAGCGTTGAAGTGGGATTAACCCTCTTTTGTAAATTGGAAAGTTGACTTGTTGACTATGTGGAAAAGAGAGAGAAAATGAGTTAAATGAGGAGCTACCAGTTCAGGATCACATTATAACTTCAGATCTAAGCTAATTAGACTGATAGAGATCTTCCCTACAAATTTGGAGAAAATTCATTGGGACCGTGGCGAAAGTGTACATGGTCCTCTAAAAAATCTACAAAACGAAAAAGTGTTTTTCTGCCTCTATAAATGGAGTCCAAATCTGAAAATACAATTGTGCACCTGCAACCTACATAGAGAAAAGAAGGGGACAAGGGTTGTGGATAGGGTTTTTCCTCAGTCAAACCCTGGTTGAGGAATCAACCTTCAAAGAAAGTAATTGCAAATGCTGAAATGTAAGTAATGGGAGTGTATACCTTATAGCTATGCAATTTAATGATGATTGCTTTTCTTCTTGAATGTAATCATAAGTATTTCATGAAATTTCATGTAACATGAAAAAACCCTAACACAAATACATGCTTGAAAATAAATATTGTAATGTTGTTCCAATGGATGAATGAAGAAGAAGACTTGATGGATGCTTGAAGACTTAAATTATTGATAAAGACCCTTCATTTGAATTTTGCCTATTATGTATTTCATGTATCCACAAATGAGAAGACTAAATCCCTTTTATACATGTCTCAGAGAATTAATCACCAAAGGTTGATATTAGAGAGTTTGAATCCCGAAGAGAAAATTAGGGACAAGGGTTAGATGGACCTATTTTGGGGTCACACAATGAGGGAGGACAAGGGCATGGTGCTCCTATCCTAAGGAGGACTAGGGTGCCATGCCATGGTCCTAAGGAGGACCAAGGTTCCACGCCATGGTCCCAAGGAGGACTAGGGTGCCACGCCATGGTCCTAAGGATGACCAGGGCTCCATGACTTGCTCCTGCCTTTTTTTTGGGCCAGAGACAAGGTCTAAACAAGTTCTAAAGTGCGGAAATGAGGCCCAGTTCCATGGTGGAGGCATAGATTGGTCTCGATCAAGTGTAGGAGATGATATCATCAAGATAAAGGACCTAAAACATGGTCAAAATTGC
Organism: Cryptomeria japonica; assembly: GCF_030272615.1. Taxonomy (NCBI): domain Eukaryota; kingdom Viridiplantae; phylum Streptophyta; class Pinopsida; order Cupressales; family Cupressaceae; genus Cryptomeria; species Cryptomeria japonica. The sequence goes on from NC_081411.1 coordinate 158,134,434, forward strand.
AAGGGGTGCAATTTTATGACATTACATTTAGCCCCCACTTTAGGGAGAGTATGACTTATGCCAATATTGTCGGTAAAGTAGAACAAGGAAAGAGATGAAGATGAGAGATTTAGAGAAAGATCATAATGAATATAAGACCTCACTAATCTCAAGGAAACAAGCCCCAAGTCTTAGGATCTTTACTCACTCAAACATAAGCAAGTTCACATAAAAGGGCATGCAACAAGAGCTAGTATCTTACGGCCTCAAGTGAACTAATCGAAGAGACCTTGATATGAAAAATTTCTCAATAAAATAATATCATTCTTGAAACATTAATGCCACCTCATGAACATATATAATCACATAAAAGAGAAAATTTGACATCATCCATGAACCATCAGTAGTAGAACTATGGGTTCATGAGAGGAAGGAGAGAGAGGACATGAATACACACTTTGGTTATCCATGAGAAGAAAGGTGAAGAAGACAAAAACCATGGACATCTCACCCCTAGAACTAGGTGATCCGTGGAGTCAAGGACATGGAAATATATCCTCCAGAGTATGTCTCGATTATTGATGTGGAAGAAGGACATGGAAATATAGCCCCTAGAGTCTATCTAGGTGATCCAATGTAAGGGAAGAGAGTGAGAACACCATTAGTTCCACCCAACCACATGCGTGTGTGTGAAAGTGAGGTTCAAAGTTCCTCATAGGAGTCTATTCTCGAGTACACGACAACCTGTATAGAATGTATAGTACAAGTGTCAAGAAAGGTGTGACATCTCACTCTAAGAGTTTGTGTTCTGGTTCTGAGAATAATCACCCTACATAAGATAAAAGTGGCATCATCTCACTCTAAGAGTCCATGCTCTAGTTCCAAGAATGACCCACAGTATAAAATAAAAGTTATGACATCTTTCTCTAAGAGTCTATGCTTTGGTTCCAAGAATGTCCCACTATAAAATAAACAAGAGAAGTAATAGTACAAAGAAGCAGTGTGGGTGCCCTCCCTTAAGATGTCAACATAGATTAATGTTGATGTCTTAAGGAAAGTAGAACAAGGATACTTACGTTCGTCACAAAGAAGATATTCATTATGAAACAATGTCATAAATCCAGGTAAGAAAGAGAATACTCTTCAAGAAAGGATAAGATAGTTGAAAAGAGATATCCTGTTATAAGTGTAACGGAGATCCTTAGAGAAGAAGAGATCTTAGTTCAAAAGACATCTTCCTCCAAGAGAAGTTTTCTTAGAGAAATATAACATCTTCTAGAACAAAGTAAAGGAGAGAAAAAGAATTCGATCCTTCATCCTATTGCTAGGTGAGAGAGATTCTTGATGAAGGATGATGCACTTTTAGCCCTTTCGGGGATGGGTGGATTTATTATAGATTTATATTACCAAGTGTGAAAGAGGTTGTAGTCAAAGACTTATACCTCTTGTATAAGAGAGAATCCTTGAGAAAACAACCAACAATTATGCACAAGGAGTGACATCAAGTAATTAAACTCACACCATCCATGTAATAGGGAAAAGTGGATCCTTAGAGAAAGAGACGGGTAGAGAAATCATTTCCCCCCAAATGTAGAAAATGAGAAGAATTACACAACTTCTTAGAGAGAGATTACTCATAAGAGACATACTGTTTCAAGCAAGGAATACATCCTAACCAAAGTTCAAACATGCACTCACATGAAGGATAACTCCATTCAACAAAGGACATAACGTTATGAATAACACCATAGGAGAGGTAATTTTCAAAGAGAGTGAAAGAAGAAGAGAGGTAATTTTCAAAAAATTTCTCTAAGGAGAGATTGTTCATAATAGACATACCATTTCAAGCAAGGAAAAGATCCTAAGCACATAATAGACATGCACTCGCATGAAGGAGAACTCCACGCTTGAGAAAGGACATCAAGTTTATGAATAATGTACTCCATGAAGAAGAATGTTAAATCTTAGAAGAGGAAAAGGAATTATTATTTCCCCCCAAGAATAAAGACAAGAATAAATAGACTATTACATTGCTCACTAAGTATGATTGCACCTGAAATTCTACCACCATGAATGACAAGGAGCCTCCAATAGGTAGGCTAACTATGTCACATAGTGAGAAGCAACATAATAGGAACTTGAATGTTATTTTAAATGATCATGATGAATATTCCATTCATTGTTAGATGTTATTTCTATGATGCCTAAATCAATGAAATGTTGTTTTTTTAATTTTCAAAGCTTGATACTCATTAGTAGAATGGCCATGGGCTTGATAATATTTACAAAAAGAAGAATTTTTAGAATGTTATTTATGTTTTCTTCTTCATTTAGGACAAAGAGGAGATATTAAGTTGGAATTTAGAAGATTGGTCAACACATTTTCTTTTTGTAACTCAATATTAGAATGAGAAGGTGTGGATTTACAAGTTAATGGAGAATAAGATGTTAACAAAGGAAAGTGTAATTTCTCATGACTTTCAAGAGTTTGTTGCACACATCTTATAACTCATCCATTGTATTTTCTATTATCAAGGCATGTGTTAGGAGAAGTGGAAATTGGTTTAGAAGCTTGGATAAAAGACACAAAAGGCTTTGTGAAGGCTTGAATCTTAGATTGAGGGGTCATATATCCATTGGAGGAGAGTGTAAAGTCTCTTGTACCCTAGTTCATTTTTTTAGAAGCATCATTGATAGCAGATGTTGTTACTAAAGGAATCATAGTATTAAAGGGGGGAATATATCCCACTTCATCATAAGTGAAATTATAAGGACTAGAATCATCCTTTATTGAGTGAAGCTCATTATTATATATGAATTTGATTCTATGATGAAGGGTAAAAGGGACTTCTTTAATAGCATGAACCCATGATCTACCTAGAATAAGGTTATAATTAAGATGGTTGGGCATGACATGAATAGGAGTATGAAAACTCATAGGCCCTACTTTAATAGGTAATATGAATATACCAAGTGACTCTCTAGGAACATTATCGAAGCCACAAACATAAAGAGGATTGAGTTGAATAGAAGAATAATCCTAGTTTATCTTATCTAATAAGTCAACACAACAAATGTTATGAGCTGTCTCATTATCAATTAAAGTACCTCTTATCTTTTGTTCATAAATGAAAGAAGTAATCATAAGGGGATAATCTCTATTTCTAACCTCTATAGAAGGCAATTCATCTTGTGAGAATGTGATATCATTTGATTTAGAAGAATGATGAGGAACCACACTATCAAAGGCTTCTTGGATCAATGCATGGTATGAAGGGTAAGTTTGAATAAAGACCCAAAGGGCGATCTTTACTATGATAACATGGAGATTCTTAGAAAGATTCTTATCAATGTCATTCTTAAGATGAGAGGGGGAAGCAAGAATATTAGGGTCTTTCTTTTTGAAACAAGCATTGAATGTTTGATGTATTTTGGACCCATATTTTTGTTCTAGTTGTCTTTCAATAACATCTCTTTCACATATGTATTTTTTAACTTTTAGAATATTAGGAGGTTTGTTATGTCTAGGCACCTCATTACTAGAAGAATGAATGGTATTGACTTGACTAGGTTCTTTTTTTTCTAAGTATACATCTTGAGAAAGAAGAGAATCAAGGAAATTTCTAGTAATTTCATCTTCTTTCTCTAAGGAATCTTTGGGATTACGAAAGGGACTATCATATGTAATAAATGCTTCATATCTAGAGAGAAGATTATGAAAAGAAGGTATGGTATTCTTAGGAAAAGTATCCATAATATCATCCTCTTACACCAAATAATTCTTATGAGGAAGGTACTTTTTAAGAGAAAAAGGAATACAATTCTCCAAAGAGAGATCTTTGAAAGAAGTGTTCATATTCTTTTTTTGCACTGATGTGCCCTCATTAATAAAAATCAATTTTGGGAGAGACTAAATCATAGCTTTGAATGGAAGGGATAACTAAATTATCATCATATGCATGAAAGGAAACATCATGAGCATCTTTAATGTAACTTGAAATTGAACTAGCAAAATAAGATAAGAACTCCATAAGCACTTATGAAGAAACAAGATACTCATATGACATTTAACCATAATAATGTTCACCCCATACATGCATAGAAAACTTAATAAAGGAGGGAAAAATAGAATTTGAATTGCAAATTTGAAATTTGAATTTTGAATTATGGGAGAAAAGCTTACAAAAATTGAATAATGTAAATATTAATAAAATAATAATTAAACAATTTGAACTCTATTGGAGGGAGAAAATGATAATTTTCAAAAATAATTTTATAATAAACCAAAGGAAATTGGACTTTTAAAATTAGAGCCAAGGGGATACCACTTAATTTTGAAATTAAGAAAAACATAATTTTTAAAATCAAGGCAGACTATAATTAACCTCTTAATTTTTAAAAAATTCTTGAAATTTGAAATTTTGAATTTTGAAAGTATTTTTGAGTTTAGAGGGATAAAAATTTGACAAAATCAACGAATCTTCTCGATTTAGGAATTAAATGTAGTCATAATAGTCTCCTGAAATTTCAAAAAAAAAGCTGAGGACGCTAGCGAAAGTGCACACGGTCCAACCAACATTTTGTAAAATTTTTAGGCATGAAAATTACAATGATTTTAATGCTAACCCCCCAAAATTGGTGAATTTTACGATTTCTAGATAGGTGAAAATGAGGTTCAAATGTGAAAATAGGACCCTATTAGGGTTTTGAGAAAAAAAGAGCAATTGAATTGCAATTTTGAAAAAGGTCAAACCTAATGAATAGGGACACCTTGGAAAATGTTTAAAAATCTAAATTTGAATAAATTTGATTGAAATTTGCACAAAATCTCATTAAATTTGAAAATTAGGGTTTTGTGACCTAACCACTTAATTTTTTGAAATTTGAATTTGTGCTCGACCTTAGAGAGTGAAAATTTTTAAAGTATGCCAATTTTCTAGATTTAAGCATAAAAATATAGTCAATTCTGTCTCTTGAAATTTCAAGAAAAAATTCGAGGACCATGGCAAAAGTGCACACAGTCTGACCAACATTTTTTGAATATTTTAGGGATGATAGGTATTATGATATTATTGCGTAAACCAAAAAAAATGTTGATTTGGAGATGTCTAGATCAGTGAAATTTGCAGTCAAACGTCAAAAAAAGGAAGGATCTTAGAAATTATTATTTATGATTTAACCACTGAATTTTCAGAATAAAGAGATAGATTTGAATTGCAATTCTGAAATATAAATTGGATCTGAAACAAGTAATTAAAAAGTTGCACTTCACAAGCTTAATCTGCTCAAAATGAAAAATTAGGGTTTTTACGTAATTAACCTATAAAATTGGCAAATAGATCAAACTTGGAAATGAAAATTTGAAATTCAAATTGCAATTAATAAAATCTAATAATGAGAAATTAGAATTAATGTGTAATATGTCGGGTTCACCAAAATGTAAAGTGGAAAAATTGAACCCTAATGACTCCCCAGCTAGGAGAGAGAAAGGAAGTCACCAGGATGATTTTTCACTTGGGAGAAATTTACATTCAAAAGAGGCGCTTGAATCCACTAGATCCAAATCCAAGAGAGATAAGGATGTGAATTCCAAGTGGATTGAAAGGGTTCAAGTGTGATTTACCCTCTTTTGTAAATTGGAAAGTTGACTTGATGACTATGTGGAAAAGAGAGAGAAAATGAATGAAATGGGGAGCTACCAGTTAAAGATCATGTTGTAACTTAGGATATGAGATATTTAGGCTGATATGGATCTACCCTGCAAATTTGGAGAAAAGTCATCGGGACTGTGGTGAAAGTGTACATGGTCCTCCGAAAAATCTGCTAAACGAAAAGGGTTTTTCCACCTCTGTATGTGGAATCAAAATATGAAAATATAGTTATGCACCTACCACCTACACATAGAAAATAAGGGGAGAAGGGTTGTGCATAGGGGTTTGCCTCAGTCAAAACCTGGTTGAGGAGTCAACCTTGAAAGAAAGTAATTGCACATTATAAAATGTAACTAATGGAAGTGTATAACTTGTAGATCTGCAATTTGATGATGATTGTTTTGCTTCTTGCATGTAATAACAAGTATTGCATGAAATAGCATGTAACATGAAAAAACCCTAACATAGATACATGCTTGCAAATGAATGTTGTAATGTTGCTCCAATGGATGAATGAAGAAGAAGACTTGATGGATGCTTGAAGACTTAAACACTTGATGAAGACCCTTTTCTTGAATTTCACCTATCATGTATTTGAAAATGAGAAGACTAACTCCCTTTTAGACATGTCTTAGAGAATTAATTCATCTCACCAAAGTTTGACATTGAGGAGTTTGAATCACTCTTAGCAAACATATTAGTCTCTTTTCTAAAATCTTAATAAAAGCAAAATAGGACTCTAATTCACCCTTTTGTGAAAAGAAACAAATTATCAAGAGTTGGATTAATTAATTAAAATTCAACCTCTACATTAGAGGGCAGCTCCTCATATGATTTTCAATGAATTTATTGTATATGCTGACAATTTTTACTAGAAAGCATTAAAAGGCTTTAACATTCATCCATCAACACAAATTAATGTCTTCAAACTGAAAACAAAGAAAATCTTTTGAACATCTAGTGAGAGTTCACACTCTGATTCACAAACATGCTCACTATATAAATCCAAAGCATAGCAAATACACAACAGTATTGATGTCTAATCGATTGTCTCTCATGCCTCATAGGACAAGGAGGATTAGCACAACTCAATCCACAATGAATCTACTAACAAGTAATGCTAACATGAATTGAAGAAAACACAGAAATAACTTATCATAAAATGCTATCATGCTCATAGAAAACTCCTCGGGAAATATTATTAATCTTAAAACACATTGATTCAAAGATTGAATATCATAACACTTTATTGATAATCAACCATTCCAGTTTGCAACAATTCATGGAAAAACTAAAATCAATATCATCTACTCTGCAAAAAATCATGGTTTTTTGGACCTTTCTAAAGTCTCAAAAATCCCATCTTATAGCCACAACCTAGCCAATGATTATACAGGAAACACAGAAAGTCATCAGCTTCCACCCCGCAAAATCAGAGAAACCAACCTTATAAATCGTTTCTACATCTAACAAGTTAAAAGAAAAACAATTCTGCACTTTTCATATCGGGTCATCATGGTAACATCTACATGGCACTCCCGAAGTCCGATGATCATGTCTTCAACTTTCTTTTTCTTATTGGGCATTGGGATAACAAGAAATCGCTTTGCCCGATGCTCCTTTATTCGGTTGTGCTTTATTATCGGGTCATCCAAGTAAGATGGAAGCAGTCCTCCCGATGACCAATACAAACAAGTCCATGCCACTTTCATTATCATCAAGAGCCTTAGAAGTGAACTCTTGAACCTTGAACCATTTCACAAAGAGTTCAACGGTTCAAATGCATTAAAAAAATACAACAGGGAGCAAGCGGTATACAACATTATTGGGAATGAGCGACGACAAAGATTTATAAAGAATACCGCTTGAACCACGCGAACCGCTTGAAAAATTGGTTCAAAGTTCAAGTACGGAAACTAACTTCAAACATGCAGACATCCGCTTGTTATACAATAACACATTGTCGCGGCTTACAAAAGACATTTTGAACCTTGAACCAACTTTGTTCATGGGTTCAAAGTTCAAACGGATGACAATAGAATGCTTGCTTTTGGGAGGAAAAATACCGCTAATGACTTTTTGAAACACACTTTGAACCGTGAATGTATTGAACTTTATTTTAGATAGAGTTCAATGGTTAAAGTATGGAGAATTACAAAAGACTGACAGAAATGAAGGCACAATACAGCAACCCACAAGTATGAGTATTCAAAAATAGAAATTTATAGGGGAGAACTAACATCAACTCTGACTGGGGACTAGGACTAAGAAGGAACTAGAAATGAACTCCAAAATCTTTGGTTTTTCACTTCATTCAAAAATCCAAACAAAAGCAAAAACATAAAAGAAACACCCAACTGCACAACAAAATCTTATATACAAGACCGACAAGGGACTCCTGTTTACAATTGATATAATTTCAATTCCTGGCCATTATAGGTTAGAGGAAGAGTAGTACCATCCTGATATGCAATTTTGAAAGAGTTGGGACCTTTTACCTCATTAATCACAAGCGGTCCCTTCTAGAGTGATTCAAATTTTCCATGTGCACCTTTCAGCTCCCTACGCTTATCCCACAAAAGGACCTCGTCACCCTCCATGAACTTCCAAGGCATTGCCTTTTTGTCAAATATTTGTTTGACACGAGCTTGATGTAGAGTTGTTTTGTCAACCAATTTTTCTCTTTCCTCCTCTAACTTGGTGAGATACATAATTCGCTTCTCAATAGAATCCTTGAAGAACTGATCCTCAATCATAGTCTAAAGTCTGGAAGCAACCAATTCCAATGCCAGCACTACTTGAGCCCCAATCCCATATACTAATTCAAAGGGTGTCATACCAATTGCTCTTTTCGGAGTTATTTGATAAGCCCACAGAGCTTCATAGACATGTTTATGCCAGGTTTTTGTATTCTCATCAACCAATTTTTTCATTATATTGACCATTTTTTTGTTACTTGACTCAAGTTGACTGTTTTCCTATGGATAGCAATCAAACGAATGCACTAGGGATATGCCATGATCATAATAGAACATCATGAACTCCTGAGAATTAAAATATGAAGCATTATCTGTCAATATTTATTGTGGCATTACCAAAACTAACCAATATGTTGTTATCATGGTTGGTATAACCTCGATCCATTTGGTAAAATAGTTGGTTGCTGTCAATATGTATGAATGCCCTGCACTTGACGAAGGATTCATTGGACCAATAAAATCAAGACCCCATTTCTTAAAAGGTTCCTCTACAACAACTGGCTTCAAAGGAAGAGCCGCTAATTGAGGTCTCCCAGTAAACATCTTACATTTTTCACATTTTGCAACCCATCTATATGCATCCCTAAACATGTTAGGCCAATAGAAACAACTTCGGGGAATTTTAAAAGAAATAACAGTTGAGGAAAAATGTCCACCACATGCCTCATTATGACATGCGTGCAATAACTTTTGTTGTTTCTCTTTATCTACACATCACAAATAAGTACTATCTAAGTCGTTCTTATACAAAATATCCTACCAGATTACATATTTTGCTACCTTAAGTTTAAGATTCCTTTTCTCTTTAGTAGAGAGATGCCCTAGACATGTACCATAAGTCAAATAATATGCTACATCAGAAAACCAAGTGTCTTGTAAACCCACAAACAAGGTTAATGGAAATTCGTCCTCTGTTTCTACCTTGTTTTCTGCAATCAATTTGCACAATCCCCGACCTCTCACCAATTTTATAGGATGTATGTCTAGATCATACTCTTGAATTCTAGTCACACAAGTAGCCCTCTTATTGAATCCAACTTCTGTTGGGTTAAGATTCTCTTAACCATAGTATCTAGAACGAATACCATAGAATGAGAGTGCAGAATGTAATATTTGAATTGCTTCACGACCTTAACAACTGCGAAAACTTTCTTCTCAGAAAGTGAATAATTAAGCTCGTGTTTCTTGAGAGGAACACTCATAAACACAATAGGTGCTTCAACTCCTGCATGATCTTTTTGCAATAGGATCCCAGACATTGTGTGCTTTGATGAATAGCAATACACAATAAAAAATATTTTAAATTTTTGATTGATAAGACTAGGAGCCTTAGCAACTGAACCTTTAACTTTTTCAAATGTTTCCCTAGCCTCTTCAGTCCATTTCAAAGGATGGTTTTCACTCATCAACCCAACAATGTTCTTTGTAGTTTCTACAAAGTCAAGAATAAATATTCTTAAGAAATTTACTTGCCCGAAAAATGATCTTACCCCATTCCAGTTTGACGAGAAACTGAGTTGCTGAATTGCCTTAACCTGTTTAGGATCAATCTTAATTCAGTCTTGCGAAACTATATGCCCCAAATATTTTCCCTTTGTAACAAAGAAAAATGACTTCTTTGGGTTCAATGAAATTCCATGATCTCTCCAACATTGAAGGACTGCTCTCAAATCTCTGAGATGATTCTTCCTTTCTTTTGAAAATACTATCAGATCATCTAAATAAATCACTATGATCATGTCTCTGAAATATCTGAAAGAAGAATCCATTGCCCTTTGAAAAGTTGTACCTACATTAATTAGACCAAAAGGCATTCTATTGTATGCAAAAGTTCCCCATGGGGTTATGAATGCAGTCTTATGTTTCTCCTATTTATCAACTCCAATCTGATTGTAGCCAGAAAACCCATCCAGCATTGACATCATTTATGAACCAACAACAATCTACAAGATATGATCTGTACTTGGCAGAGCATAATTGTCCTTTAAACTTGCTTGATTCAAGTTCCTAAAATCTACATAGATTCTGATCTCATAATTTTTTTCCTTACTGGAACTATGTTCGCCACCCATGTGGAATGATGTATAGGATAAATTATCCTTTCCTTTAGCATTTTATCAACCTCCTTTAAAATCGCCTCAGCAACCATTGGATTGAAATTTCTCAACTTCTACCTAAAAGAAGTAGCGCCAGTCTTCAAAGGAATCTGATGTCGAAAATGCCCATTTCTAAACTCCTTTAAGTCATTGTAACACCAGGCTAATACATCAATATATTCCCTGAGAAGTTCCATAAGTTTAGGTTTTTCCTCTAGCATGCAACATTTACCAATAGTGATCCATTTCGGATATTCCTAACTCCCAATGTTCACTTTCTCACATTCTCCTTTTCCATCTTCTTTATTCAGGATCTTCTTACTACTAGTAAACACATCATTCTGAGAGAAAATCCTCACAACAGTGACCAGGCCTTTTGGGATCTTATTTCCCTTAAGATGTATAACATTTTTGTTTATTTCAATCCTAGGATCAAGACTAAATTTTTTACACACATCCTCAAAACCTTCAAAAAATAGTGAATGAAAGACCGCACACACTATAAAATCCCTTATCTATGCATCTCCCTCAAAAACCTTCTAGTTCTGAACATTGTCAGGAACACTTGGTCGGTAGATCATCTCCACCCTATATGTATCTTCCTTAAAATCTGGATGAGGCAATAAAAGTGAGGCAGAAATGACTAGAGAATCAGCTTTGGTATTTTGTTCCCTAGGTATGGCTTTGATTGAAAAGGCATCAAATAATTCTATTTCATCCCACACCCTATTCCTGTAGTGTTTCAATCTTTCATTCTTAACTGAAAAGACATTTCTAACTTGCTTCACTATTAACTCGGCATCACCCTTCGCTCTTAACAACTCAATACCCTTATTTTTAGCCTCTAAAATACCCACTAATAATGCTTCATATTTTGTTGTATTATTGTTATTCTTAAAATCCAATTTAAAAGAAAAAGGAATAATATCACCTTGTGAAGAAATAAGAACCACACCTACACCTGAACTGGAGCTAGCACAACTTCCATCAAACTCCATGGTCCATAGTCTATCGTTAGTAATACATGACTCCTCCTTCTCCTGTTTCTCGTCAACTGAAAGAATGAGATAATTTCCAAACTCATTCTCTTCAAACAATATCTGAGCCTTTGGATGATTTGAAGGGAAGACTATAAATTTGTTCTTGACCTCAGGCTCCAACTTAACTCACTTTTTACCAACTGGGATAACTGCCTCAGATGAATCCATCTTAATTTCTCCTCCAAGATCTTTACAACATGTTCTAATAAGAAGCATACCATAGCTAGCAGGTATATCAGCTACTAATATTGTTAATTTCAACCTTTGATCAGGATACGCATCTAGCACAACCTAGGTGTCTTTAACCTTACCCATGAGTGGAACCTGTTTACCATCCATTGAGTAGCATCTCCCAAAAGTTTTAGTCAAAGTTAACCCTAAAGCTTTAGCTATAGATGAGAGCATAATATTATCAGAGGCACCTAAATCAATAATACAGTTTCTCAGTTTATGACCATTGAGAAGTAGTGAGACATAGAAAGGATTGGGTTTGTCTTCACAAGCCTGAGAAGGTTCACCTAAAATTTCCTGAGCAGAACTGGATTCTTCTTGTGAACTATAATCATGAAAAGGTAATTTTTTACTCACAGAACTTTCTAAAACAAGGTTTTGGTCATTGGTGTATTCCTAACTCCCATCCCTAACATATTTAACCAACTTATCTAGCTCCTTTGTATTTAGTCTCAAATATTCTGCAGGAGATATCTGAATAGTAGATGCTTTACAGAATTCAACAATATCAAATGAAGAAGACAGGGAAGTATAAGGAGAAGAACCTCTTGGAATAATTTTAACATTAGAAGACTTAGGATCTTCAAGAGTCTTTTGAGTCGACTTCTCTTTTTCATGGGCTAAGTCGATAGAAGAAACCATTCTAAATGGTGTCTTAGTTTCCTTATGATTCCTTGTCAAAATAGCACAAGAGGGGTCCAACAAAGAAACCAATATATCACCTCCTCATTCAGAATCTGAATCATATTCAAGGAAGTAAGTTCTAGAGTCACCAAGCACTCCAAGAGCTCTCTCTACTACTGTCATCTCCCCTAAAGTATTTTTGGTACCTTCCATTTGCAAATACCTTTGCATGTCAAGACAAGTAGCTCCATCATGGTCATTTTTCAAATGAAATACACACACATGCTTGTTTATCCAAGTGGTGCTTCAATGGCTAATCTTGGTTGACCTGCAGGTAATTGGGGTAACCTACCTGAATTGGGTTGATTACAGTGCCTTCTCCCAATATCTTGATAGGGTTGTTGGTATGTTTGATTAACCTTTGGTAACTATCTTTTAAGAGAAATTACATCATTCATAAGGCATTGTATCATAGGGTGTGAGGATGTGGATGGTTGCATGTTGAGAGTTTGTACATCTTTCTCCCATTTTCCAACAATTATTAAGTCATCCTCTAAACTTATTGCTCCATTTGTGCTGCTGTCAAATCCACTACGGGACTTCTTCTAAGATGAAAACCTATATCTAGGGGCATTGCATTCAGAAAGAAGGTCTTTTGGTTCTCATCATTTGGTCTTTTGGCAACAGGAGTCTTCTGAATTAATTTGTTGTATTTGGCCACGAATTCTCTCATTGGTTCATGTATTTCTTTCTTCATTTAAGTTAACTGGACTAACAAGGTATGATCATCCTCTACAATCCTATATCTATTTTCGAATCGAGTTTTAATATCATCCCACGTTGTTATTGCACCATATGGCAATTCGTAGAACCAGTCAATTGCACCATCAACTAGTGTTTGAACAAACAATCTCACAACTACATCTTCATGTTGCACGGATAATATCCCATAGGCCATATTAAAGGCATTCAAATGTTCATCAAATTAAATTTAACCATCTCCACTAAACTTGGGTAATACATCCCTCGCCCCTTTAGGAAGATTTTTATTTGCTGCAAGATTCAAAGGTCCCACTATAGCTCCCCACGGATTATTTACTGCAATTGGAAAGATTGTATTGAGCGGAGTTGGGTTGATTATATTTGGTAAAGTAATAGCATGCAAGGTCAGAGCTTGACAAAATAAGGATGCAGGAGATGATGGGGGTGGGGAAGGAGGCCTACTTCTTGCTCTTCTTTGAGGTGAAAAAGAGGGTTGAAAATTTAAGTTCTACAATTCTTGAAAAACATAATCAACTATCCCCTCTGTTCTTTGCGACCTAGTATATCTTTTTGACTCCACTCTTGCAACTAGGAAACCAGTCTTATGATTTGACTCCCCAACAGAGTTGCCAAAAATCTATTAGCAAACAAATTTGTCTCTTTTCTGAAATATTAATAAAAGAAAAATATGACTCTAGTTTTCCCTTTTGTGAAAAGAAACAAATTACCAACATTTGGGTGAATTAATTAAAATTCAACCTCTGCATTAGAGGGCAGCTCCTCATATGATTTGAAATGAATTTATTATATATGCTGACACTTTTTACCAGAAGCATTAAAAGGCTTTAACATTCATCCATCAACACAAATGAATGTCTTCGAACTGAAAACAAAGAAAATATTCTGAACCTCTAGTGATAGTTCACAGACTCTGATCACAAACATGTTCACTATATAGATTCAAAGCATAGAAAATACACAACAGTATTGATGTCTAATCAATTCTCTCCCATGCCTCACAGGACAAGCGGGATTAGCACAACTCAATCCACAATGAATATGCTAACAAGTAATGCTAACATGAATTGAAGAAATCATAGAAATAACTAATCATAAAATGCTATCATGCTCATAGAAAACTCCTCAGGAAATATTACTCATCTTCAAACACACAGATTCAAAGGTTGCATATCATAACACTTTATTGATAATCAACCATTCCAGTTTGTAACAATTCATGGAAAAACTAAACTAAATATCATCTACTGTGTGAAAAATCATAGTTTTTTGGACCTTTCTAATGTCTCAGAAATCTCATCTTATAGCCACAACCTGGCCAATGGTTATATGAGAAACACAAAAATTCATCAGCTTCTGCCCCGCAAAATCAGAGAAACTAACCTTAAAAATCATTTCTACAACTAACAAGTGAAAAGGAAAATAATTCTGCACTTTTCATATCAAGTCATCGAGGTAACATCTACATGGCACTCCTAAAGTCTAATGATCATGTTTTCAACTTTCTTTTTCTTATCAGGCGTCGGGACAATAAGGAATCCCTTTGTCTGATGCTCTGTTATCCAGTTGCACTTTATCATCGGGTCATCGGCATAACACGGAAGCAGTCTTCCGGATGACTAATATAAACAGGTCCATGCCACTTTCATTATCATCAAGAGCCTTAGAAGTGAACTCTTAAACCTTCAACCATTTCACAAAGAGTTCAACAGTTCAAATGCATTAAAAAAATACAATAAGGAACATGCAGCATATAACCTTACCAAGAATGAGCGATGACAAATATTTATAAAGCAGACCGCTTGAACCAAGCAAACCGCTTGAGCCTTTTGAACCTCTTTAAAAATTGGTTCAAAGTTCAAGTACAGAAACTAACTTCAAACATGCAGACAACCGCTCGTTATACAATAACACATTTCTACAGCTTACAAAAGATATTTTGAACCTTGAACAAACTTGTTTCACGAGTTCAAAGTTCAAACAGATTACAATAGAAGGCTTTCTTTTGGGAGGAAAAAGACTGCTAATGACTTTTTGAAACACAATTTGAACCATGAACATATTGAACTTTATTTTAGATAGAGTTCAACGGTTCAAGTATGGCGAAGATCAAAAGAATGACAAAAATGAAGGCACAATACAACAACCTGCAAGTAGGAGTATTCAAAAATGGAAAGTTACAGGGGGAACTAACAATCTCGAAGAGAAAAATAGGTTCAAGGGTGAGATGGACCTATTTTGGGGTCACACAAAGAGGGAGGACAAGGGCATGGTACCCCTCTCCTAAGGAGGACCAAGGTACCATGCCATAGTCTTAAAGAGGACCAAGGTACCACACCCTGGTCCTACCTTTTTTAGGGGCCTAAAATAGGGTCTAAACAAGTTCTAAAGTGTGGAAATGAGGCCGAGTTCCATGGTGGAGGCATAGATGGGTCCCAATCAAGTGTAGGAGATGATATCGTCAAGTTAAAGGGCCTAGAACATGGTCAAAATAGCAAGGGGTGCAATTTTATGACACTATAGAGGGTAATGTTGTTAACTTGATGAGTAAGCTAGACCTCTTTTGTGTGGCATCTGGGAGCAAAAATTCACTTCCCAAATCTATTATTTTGCAATGGAAGGAAGAGCCACCCCCATGCTATTCTAAGTCTAACTTGGCATGGGGTGGTCCTAGTCACATTGTGAGATACTTGGGGATTCCTTTCTCAATTAATCCTAATCTTAAGGAAATATGGGAGTGGATCAGAAACAAGATTGATAAGAAGTTTACCAAATGGAATAAGCAATACCTCTCTTTTGCAGGAAGGTTCTAGGTGTGTCAAAAAAATTTGTCCTCCTATACCATCTATTATACTTCTTCTTGATTACTCTCCCAAGCCCAATTATATATGATTCAGAAACAAATCAAAGACTTCTTATGGTTTGATGGAAAGGGAGGCAAAAAGGGGCATGGAGTCAACTAGAAGTGGTGCTATATGAATAGAGACCTTGGTGGACTTGGGCTTAAAGATGTTAGGCTGCAACCTGAGTATCCCTGGCTGTTAAGTGGGTAGCTAAAGCCTTGGAAGGAGAGGAAGCATGGAAGATCCTAATTACGAACTATATTGCTCGGGCTTCTCCTAGGAAAGCTCCTTATTGGAATGGTTTACATCTTAATGACCTTGTTATAGGAAAACATGATAAGAAAGTTGTAGGATCTAATGTTTTTAAAGCCATCTGGAAAGCTTGGAATTTTATCTCTCAATTCATTGAGTGTGATTGTCTTATTGATAAGGATGATAAAATTTGTCAGGAAAGGAGCATATGGTGGAACCTTTTCCACAAAGGAAAACCATTAGCTATAATTCAAGGATGTTTAGTAAAATTTTGGGCCAATAGAGGAATTAGAACCTTGGAGGACATCATTGTTAAAGATTTCCTCATCAATTGGGATGCACTCGTAGCCAAATTTAATCTCCCCTAGTTGCATTGGAGGACCTATTCTTTGACCAAAGAAGCATTTTTCCCCCTCAAACTTCCTAAACTTTTTTCCAAGCCTAATACTAAAGCCCTCCTCCTGGAATGGCCTAACTCTTACCCTCTTCATGTTGTTAAATCAAAGACCATCTACCGACTGCTTTCAGATAACCTAGGAATCATTATGCATGTCAATCAAGCTTGGAATCTTGATTTTGAGCCCCCTACTTGGTCCACATGCTTTAAGTCCCTACGGCACATTCTTGTGGAGCCTAAGATTAATTGTTTTATGTGAAATTCCCTTCTATGTAGGTTGCTTGTTAAGAAGCCTAATAGAGAAATCAATATTTGTAAGATTTGTAGATTTCCTGAAACCATTCCTCATATTTTGTTTGGGTGTTTTCTTGCCAAATAAGTTTGCAAGATTTTTGGCTTGGAAGCAAACTATAATTCTGATTATGTGAATACGCTTACTGGAAAATGTGGTGGGCACAAGAAATACTCTTCAGGCTTTTGGTCTATTTTATCTACTTCTATTTTGTGGTACATTTGGAAAGCTCATAACAATGATATCTTTGATGGTAGAGCTAGGAGTCTTACTGAGTCTCTCCGGAGGCTCATTTTTCATAACATTGCTATGCAGGTCAATATAAATATGAAGATTGATGAAGAGAAGTTCCAGGAACTTCTCACCAAAGGCTCTAGTAGGATGTTTAAGGTAGAGATTGTTCATGGATTTATAGTGAACAGGCCAGTGCAAGAGAAAGATGATTTCAACACCAAACTAAAGAAGATCTTGGAGGAGAATCGAAAGATGAGAGAGAAGCTAAAGCAAAAATTGGATGAACTTGTAGAGAAGATGGACAAGCAGGCTGAGACTCCACAACCAATTGTTGTCACCCCTCTTGTAGTTGTTCTAGATCTTGAGGAAGAGGGGGAAGAGGTTCAGGAGTTGTCACGAGAACCTCCTCCTATTCCACCCGCTGATGTGTTCCATGACCCAGATGTAGTTCTTAAGTTTGATGAAAAGATTCTGAATTGGACTGATTGTCCTTTGGCCTGGGTTACTTGGGTTGATCCTAGGAATTGATGCTTAGACTAGGGCAGTTTGATAGATATTTTGTCCACACTTTGAATATGTATACTCTCAAGTCACTCTGAAACTGCGATCCATATTTTGAAGCTGTACAGTTGATAGAGTCGTGTTCAGATACTGTGATCCTTTTTTTGTAAGTTGTTCATATTATATTCAATACAAAAAAAAAAAGGTCAATGCATATTTCTTTAAAACATGTAAATCTTTAAACAAAGTCTAATACAAATTTAGCAATGAGTTTGAACAAAAAAAAATATAAACTAATATTTATAAACACAACCAAAAATATAAATGAAAACCAACCATAAAACATAATATTATGAAAATAATTAATTATATAAATTAAAAACTTTAATTTACTAATAATAAATATAAAGTCCAAGGGGTTGAGCTTAGTTGGTTAAAGCATTGAGTTCTCAATGTGGAGACCCAAGTTCAACTCCCATGAGGGAAACCTTTGTGTAGAATTCTAAGTTGTGACTCTTGGTCTTCCTAAAGTGGATTTCTAAGTTGTGATCCTTGGTCTTCCAATTATTGTTTCTAGTTTGGTGCTCGAAAGGATAAATTACTTAATATAAAAAAAATAATAAATATAAATATTTATTTTTTATATTATATTATACAATAAAAAATAAATGTTCTAAAATTATTTTATTATTTACTAGTACTATCTTATAAAATGTTATGAAACCTAATATCAAATATTTTAGAGTACAAAATACTTTTTGAAGAGCATTTATTAATTTTAATTTTAATTAATACTTTGTGGATAACAAAATTCTCGTGGAATACCGTATGATACTTGTCACACAGGATTGTACGCGGCACATGTATTTTATAACTTGTCATTATATTTCTGCAAATCTCTACACGAAAGCACTCTACGTGTCTTGATTAATGCTGGTTTATTGCACTATAAATTGTCTCATTATGTAAAAGGTTCGTCAGTTGAATTACAGCAGAATTTTTATGGAGGCCGATCCTAATGTAAATGTTTCTTTTCGTCATATTTCTGATGATCTCATTAAAAACATGAGGGTAAGTTTATTTAATTATTGAAATTCTATTCTCTTTTCCATCCATTGAATAGTTTAATATAACTAGTGCATCATAAATATAATAATAATAGAAGTTTTTAATCTTTTTATTTATTATTATTTGAATATAATACAGGGAGAACACGTTTTATTGTCATTTATTCAACAGTTCAATTCATATGGATATAATTTTGAGTTAATAAACAATTATATATATATATATATATATATATATAAAAGATGTTTTGACTTGCTAATATTTTAAAAGTTTGATTTGTTTTCTATATATTACTATTCTTGTGTAAAATTTTCAAGCTATAAGAACAAAGGGATAAACTTGAGATTTGGAATATAAGATAAGTTTATTCTTTTGAATTTACAATTTTTGGAAATTGCATTTTATTTTTTATTTTTTATTTTTATTTTTTGTCTAATTTAGTGAAAGAAAGTGAGTTTAAGATTTGGAATGCAAACTAGTTAATACAATATAATTAAAATATGGAATATACTTTAGTTAGAATTAAATTTTAATAAAATTAATATAAATATAGTATAATATAATATAATACAATATTACTATTTAATAATTTTAATGACTATTTTAATTTAACAAAAAGTGATAAATATTTCATTAGAAATAGTTTTATTGTGTCTCTACATTTTGTCAAGTTTGAAATATGATCAATCACAACAAAGATAAAAGGTTTATTTTTTTTTTTTTTATTCTAAGAATAGTATTGAATTTGTAAAAAGTATGTTTATTCTTTGTTTTAGTTATAAAATAAGTAATAATATTCCTTATATTTAATCTTAACCATCAGAAATGATTATTTTATTGTGTGCATATTTATAAATTGGTGAACTCTTAACAAATACTTTCTATAGTACTTAATGAATTTTGAAGGTTGTTTTAGTTACCATGTTATATTGGAAAACATGTCAAAAACAATTTCAAGAACCTTCTAATATTATATATTTGAAAAAACTTCTGAATTATATATATATATATATATATATATATATATATCTGTCTGTGTGTGTGTGGATTGATCATCTATAATGAGGTTATCTCTCTACAAAGATTTGCTATATAAGTTTCTACACTTATATAAATAAATTTTTTGGATTTATATTTGATATTGAATTATATAAATTTTAAACTAATATTCAAAAGGATAGAGTTTTTTAAGTTGCATGTTGATAGAATTAGGGTTATATATAGAATATGAGTAGATGTTCATCTTTTTGTTAGACTATGGCTCACTATTCATGAAATAATTTAATTAATTAATGATAAAAGACTTTTACAAAATTATATCATGGATAAATATTTTTTTAAATTAAATTATATGTAATTATTTTTATCAACATTTTGGATCACATTCTATGATTATTTATGATGATGTAGAGTCAAAATATTCATAGTAGATGTCCAAGGGGTTGAGATTAATTGGTTAAAACACTGGGTTATCACTGTGGAGACCCAAATTCAATTCCCAATAGGGACATCTGAAGTGGAATTCTAAATCTACTTTTCATCACAACATTCTTATTTTGATAATTGAAGGTAAAAGGTCAAAATGATAGAAAAGAAAACCATTTACTAGACATTCTAAAATATGTGGATCTTTTGCAAGCAGGGGGGCCTTGTTTGACAATGGGGCAACATGTAGAGCCTACTTCAAAATTTTATGTGATTGGAGGCACGATACACTCCTAGTGACAATGGAGGGTGGTGCAATATAACTCTTGAGAATTTTGTCTTGTGAGAACAAGAATTCTTGTAGATTTCCAAATACAAATCTGGAGGCACGACATAGTCCTAGTGACAATGGAGGGTGGTGCAATCTAACTCTTGAGAATTTTGTCTTGTGAGTACAAGAATTCTTGTAGATTTCCAAATACAAATCTAGTATTTTTCCCATTCAGTACACGAGTCATTCTTCTGCTATTTTTTCACAATGTTCAAACAATATATACTTTTTATAATGTTAATTGTTTATGAATATTTTTTATATGAACATTAATATGAGACCATGATCCTTATATTAATTCTTTTGGATAAATTGCATGATAAACAAAGATAAAAAAAATAATAACTTAGAAAATCATCTTAATTAGAAACCACATTCATGTTAGAATCATCATCACAATTTAAAATTTTTAATATTTGATGTTCCATTGAAATTTTAAACTGTATCTCCAAATTTAAAAACCAATATTTTAACCAATTAATCTCCATCAATTGAACATATGACAATATTTTGAAAAATAATGATGATAACATATATGAAAATATAT
This sequence comes from Cryptomeria japonica, assembly GCF_030272615.1. Lineage (NCBI taxonomy): Eukaryota > Viridiplantae > Streptophyta > Pinopsida > Cupressales > Cupressaceae > Cryptomeria > Cryptomeria japonica. The sequence goes on from NC_081411.1 coordinate 158,155,484, forward strand.
TCAAGTGAGAAAACAATTTATGATATTTTCGTGTTTGATTGTAGAGTCCATTGCAAAAAGAATGGGGGAATAAAATTTATCATCAATTCTAGTGATTAATTCATTTTAGTACTAATAATCAATTCGTGGGAAGAAGAGAAGACCTTATTATAGCGTGGATTAATGGCTCATAAGTTGCAAATAAGAAACTTGAGGAGTGAATTGGATGAGCAATTCATATGGAATTAAAGAAGTTTGTCATTCAAAGGTTGCCTCTTTTTTTATGAATTTGAAGAATGTGGTTTATTTGGGGCCGTTTATCAATAATTTTATTTTTTTATAAGGAATTGAAAAATTATCACTTTTTATAACTCGGTTTATTACAATTGGCAATTTGACCACACATTTTTTTCTTCTCACCAGTTCCATTAATAAATTATTGGAATTCAGAATAGTGGTCACAGATTGGGCTATGTAGTTACTTTGTGATTTATACTATATCATGTTATCGCTAAGAGATTGTGTACACTATTTTTTTATTTTTTTTATTTTTTATTTTTTATTTTTGGTTTTATTTTATTTTTTTATTTTTTTATTATTATTATTATCAATATTTTCTATGTTGTCTTTGAATTTGGCTATATGTGAGAGCCTAAAATAAATTATTTCTTATTATTTTTAATATAAATTTTTTTTTATAAGATTGTCTAACTTCTTTTACATCTATACTGAATCATCTAGATAAATAAATTGAATTTTTTAAATATTTTCTTAAATTTTCTCATATCTTTGTTGAATTATCTAGATAAATGAATTAATTTTTTTATAATATTTTCAAACTTTTGCCACATCTTAATTGAATTATATTCTAAATGAATTTTATATTAAGAATTGGGCTGAAATAATTATCTACATAAATGAATTTTATATTAAAATTTGTACTCAAAACTTTACTACTAAAACATCCTCAACAAAAGTAACTCTGAACTAATTATTAATTTAATCTAATACTAAGTCACTACGGTGACTTCATTATAAAATGTAAACCTTAATTTTCTTAATACCCTCCCTTAACATTTACATTAGAAAAGGAAAGAAAAATAATATGAATTGATTACAGAAATACATCTAAAAATATATAGAAGCATCTCCCTCATATCTTCATAGAACATCCCAAACTATTTATGTCCAAGAAAATGTCTTACCTAACTAGCAAACCTCTTCAAAAGAACCAAAACTTCTCATCTCTAAGCAAATGTCCTACTATCCAACAATACCTATGAATTAAGACATAATCCATTATCCACCAACATACCACTCTTTTGAATTAAGACAAACTCTATCATCTATAGTAAGACATTTGCAAATCTATTAACCTAGACAAATATGTTTCATAAATACCACTCACCATGTCTGAAAATAGAGACAACCTCAATATTTTGCAAACCAAAACAACTTCTATACTCCTCTTGCTCCATGAAGAAGCCAAAACAATAAAACAAGACAAGTGTTACTTCTCATACCATACATCATCTCTGAGTCAATGCGACTGGAGTAGAAAAACAAAAACAAAAAGGACAAGCAAATTTTTATGTTGTATTTGAATTTCGCTAAGAGATTGTGTAGACAATATTATTGCTATTGAATTGTTGGATAAAGTTATCAATTTTTTTATGTTGTATTTGAATTTGGCTAAATGTGAGAGACTATAATAAATTATTTCTTATTATTTTTAATATAAATATTTTTTTATAAGATTGTCTAACTTCTTTTACATCTATAGTGAATCATCTAGATAAATGAATTGAATTTTTTAAAATTTTCTTAAATTTTCTCATATCTTTGTCGAATTATCTAGATAAATGAATTAATTTTTTTATAATATTTTCAAACTTTTGTCACATCTTAATTGAATTATCTTCTAAATGAATTTTATATTAAGAATTGGGCTGGAATAATTATCTACATAAATGAATTTAATATTAAAATTTGTACTCAAAACTTTACTACTAAAACGTCCTCAACATAAGTAACTTTGAACTAATTATTAATTTAATCTAATACTAACTCACTACGGTGACTTCATTATAAAATGTAAACCTTAATTTTTTTAATACCCTCGCTCAAAATTTACATTAGAAAAGGGAAGAAAAATAATATGGATTGATTACAGAAATACATCTAAAAATATATAGAAGCATCTCCCTCATATCTTCATAGAACATCCCAAACTATTTATGTCCAAGAAAATGTCTTACCTAACTAGCAAACCTCTTCAAAACAACCAAAACTTCTCATCTCTAAGCAAATGTCCTACTATCCAACAATACCTATGAATTAAGACATAATCCATTATCTACCAACATACCACTCTTTTGAATTGAGACAAACTCTATCATCTATAGTAACACATTTGCAAATCTATGAACCTAGACAAACATGTTTCATAAATACTGCTCACCATGTCTAAAAATAGAGACAACCTCAATATTTTGCAAACCAAAACAACTTCTATACTCCTCTTGCTCCATGAAGAAGCCCAAACAATAAAACAAGACAAGTGTTACTTCTCATACTGTACACCATCTCTGAGTCAATGCGACTGGAGTAGAAAAACAAAAACAAAAAGGACAAGCAAACTTCTATGTTGTATTTGAACTTGGCTAAGAGATTGTGTACACAATATTATTGCTATTGAATTGTTGGATAAAGTTATCAATATTTTTTTTATGTTGTATTTGAATTTGGCTATATGTGAGAGACTATAATAAAGTATTTCTTATTATTTTTAATATAAATATTTTTTTATAAGATTGTCTAACTTCTTTTACATCTATAGTGAATCATCTAGATAAATGAATTGAATTTTTTAAATATTTTCTTAAATTTTTTCATATCTCAATTGAATTATCTTGGTAAATGAATTTTATATTAAGAATTGGGTTAAAAAATTTGTGTACATAAATGAATTTTATATTAAAATTTGTACTCAAAAATTTACTAATAATACCTCATCTTACTTCAATTTGCATTTATGTACCCAATTTGTCTCTTCATTTCTGATTGTCTCTTTAGTGTTGAAAAATGGTGACCAAACAAAAAGAAAAATTATCACTAAAAATAAAATCACATTAAATTTTATATTGATAAAACTATTGGAAGTTTTCAACATTACATTTTAGTAGCTTATACAGCGAAAATATTTTAGTGAACTACCTAAAACGTCCTTAACAAAAGTAACTCTCAACTATTTATTAATTTAATCTAATACTAAGTCACTACAGTGACTTTATTATAAAATGTAAACCTTAATTTTATTAACACCCTCCCGTAATGTTTACATTAGAAAATGAAAGAAAAATAATATGGATTGATTACAACAATACATCTAAAAATCTATGGAAGCCATCATCTACTACCATCATCTGAATTTTTTGCAACCATGACCTTTCTTTGTTCCTTTGATGCAAAGAATGATAGTTGTTTCACTAAAAGAAAAGGATCAAACAAATTCTTTCATATCATGGTGAATAATGGAGAGAAAACACAAAAAATTTCAAACACGACTAATTTTCTTTGAATTTAATAATTTTTTATTTCTTTTGGGAAAAAAAAAAATATCACAAAAATAATATATTGATTAAAAACTTTTTAGAATATTCAACATTACATTTTAGTGGGGTATATAATCCAACTATTTCAAAAACTATCTCAGTATAAGTAATTCTCAACTAATTATTAATTAAATCTAACACTAGGTCACTAAGATAACCTTAATTTTTCTCATTTAAGACTTGAAAATTGTGTAGGTTAAATATTATAATTGCTTTCAAATATTTGACATAATCTAATAAGAAAACAAAAATTACAATTACTGTAAAAAGCAAATTAGTCTCTAGTGAACAAGAAACCTTACCCCTTCAAAACACTTCTTCTCCATCTCAAAATGATTCTGACAAGGAAAATACTCTACGTGGCAAGCTTCTTCAACCATCCCCATAACCCATCTCTTTGAAATAGCCCTTGATTCTTAGGACCCACCATCAGAGTCTAGAAAGGCCAGATCACCCATTCTCAGCTAAATCTCCTCAATTTCTTGCAAGTCAACTTCTCCTAAAGTTTCCAAGTTGTTTAGAGATTAGATATACCAAAAAATCAGATGGTAGAAATGATGAATCACGTAATAACAAGAGGGGATCTAAAATGGGAGATCAAGTAGCTGAAGAGGACTCTAATAGTAGTTTTGATGGGGATTGCAATAGAAATCATGATTATAATTTTTTCAAATCAAGAGATAAGAAGAAAAATATTTTTTCTTATCTCTATTGAAGAGAGGCAGGCCCTCCAACAACAAAAAGGATCAAATAGAAATAGTAGTTGGTATCCAAATTATAATGGGAAAAACATTTATATCCTACAAAGCAATTAAAGTAATGCTTGAAATGAAAACAAGACCAAGAAGAGCGTGTCGCTCTTCTCAAAGGAAATCAAGATTTTCTCATTGAATGTTAAGGGATTAAATGCCCCTAACAAAACACATTTAATTAAATTCCAAATTGAATCTACAGAGTGCTCTATACACTTGTTACAGAAAACAAAGTTCTTGCCAGAGCAGGCCAAAGAAGTTTTTGATAAGAGGAAGAAATGGCATTTTCTCCAATCCCTAGTTCAAGGTTCCTCAAGGGGTCTAGTTGTGTTATGGAACTATAAATAGTCTCAAATTGAACTCATTGCAAAATCTCATAACTAGATCCTTACCAAAGCGTCATCCTTTGACATGTTCTTTTGGCTATTTAATGTTTATGCTTCTACTCCAATAACTAAAAAGAAAAAGTTACATGACACCATTTCTACAGTTTTATGGCACTTACAATCAAAAAACATCTAGGCCTAGGGGGAGATTTCAATGCAATATTCGATACAAATGACAAATATGTCCTCAAATTTTTTTTATAGTTTTTTATTAGACAATGACTTATTGTACTACCCTCTCAAAATGGACTTTTAACCTAGAAGAACAAATATAGAGACTTTGGTCAGATAGAAGAAAGCTTAGACAAATTTTTGATATCATCTGATTGGTCAACTCAGTTAGCCCCTTCTAGTCTAAAATCCTAGCTCTATAAGGATTAGACTAGTTTCCTATCCAAATGAAATTCAATAAATAACACCACAACCCCAAATCATATTTTAAATTCCCAGAAATGTGGTTTAGGGATCCGAGATTCTTACCTCAATTAAAGGTTTGGTGGGAAAATGCTCCATTTGTGTCAAGTTCTAGAATGTACTAGCTAGCCAAAAAGATAACATTCATGAAACAACAATTACAACTATGGAATGTATCTAATTTTGAAACTATCTTCCTCCAAACTAGACACATTAACTCCAAATTGGATGACATTAATAATAAGATCATTAGATTGGGTATGAATAGCTCCACATATGCCATCCAAACCTCACTATAGAAAGAAATAAAGGAGATTCTCTCTAGGGAAGAAATATTTTGGATGCAAAATCAAGAGAATTGTGGTTAAGAGAAGGTGATAAGAACACAAATTTTATGTGCCTTTCAACCAAAATCAGGTAGCACTCCTATTCAATTTTTTCTATCCAATCAGCATCAAGAGTTCTCATCCAACAAGAACAAAATATTGGCATGAAGAAATTTATTTCTTCTAGAATCTTCTAAAATCCCAGCCCGATGATTAGGATCAAGATGTAGCCATATAAAAAATATTAGATCATATCCCCCCACTAGTCTCTTGGGAGGATAACAAGAAACTGCATGATCCCTTCACTATTTAGGAAGTCAAACAAGTGGCTTCCTCCATGACACTAGATAAAGCCCTAAGGCCTGATGGACTCATGACCTTTTTTTTTCAAAAAAGGATGGGATTTCATAGGTAATGACATATGGCTAGCACTAGAAGAATCAAGAAGGAATCCTAACATCCTCAAAGAGTTAAATAATAACTTCATTGCTCTAATCTCAAACTAAAAGACTCTGTCAACATTTATAGATTATAGACCTATCTCACTTTGGAAAACTATTTATAAAATCTTCTCAAAGACAATATCCATGAGGTTAGAAAAGGTAATTCCTAAAATTTTCATTGAAGATCATGGAGGCTTTGTTCTAAGAAAATTAACTTCAAAAGGAACAATAATAGGACAGAAAATCGTTCACTCTATTAGAGAAACTAGAGTTCCAATAATGGTTATCAAATTAGACATGATGAAGGCACATGACAGACTCAATTGAGAATTCTTGATCAAAATCTTCTACAAACTAGGATTTGAATAGAAGTAGTGTGAATGGATCGAAGATTTTATTTCTCACATCAAATTCTTTGTACTAGTGGATGGATCTCTATGCGGATATTTTGTTCATCTCAAGGATTAAGAAAAGGAACCCCAATTTCTTCTTATTCATTTTAATGGTTGAATCATTAAACAGGTAAATCTCGGGGAATAATTCTCAAGGGAAATAAAAAGGCATTCAAATCCCAAGAACAAGCATATCCATGACTCTCTCTCTTGTTGCAGATGACACATTGATCTTTGGAAATTATCAATTTGAGAAGCCAAAACCATTAAACAAGTGTTCAAGAATTACTCATTGGCATAAAGACAAAAAATAAATACTGCAAAATATATTATTTATCCACAAAGCGAACTCAAATTTACTGGAATTCTAGCCTCGTAAACTCTGTTGCAGGAAAGAAATTTTACTTAAGGCAAATGATTTTGGTAGGTTAGCAATTAACAAACGCATTCTAACAAACAAAAGAATAATCAAAATGGGCATAGCAGACCCGTTCAACTTTCCTATGTGTGGGCAAATAGAGAAACTACAAACCATCTTCTCTTAACATGTAATTTTGGCCAACAATGTTGGGCCCGGGTCTAAGATAAAACTTGAATTGCAAGCTGCCATTCCAAAATGAATTAAGGGGACGTTCAACTCATGGCCAAAGCTGTCATCAAGAAGTGATGTTTTCTTTCATATCGATAATAATCCCGTCAATCCTAATTTAGAATATTTGGTGGGATAAAATAGATGAATTTTCTAGAAACTGTTTCTTTCCATATCAGAATTCACTGTTAGCATTAAAAGGTCCATCTCAGAGGTTGTTATGACCAACACCATACAACAAGGAAAGTGGAAAGCATTTCTAAACTGCGACTCAATTTTCTTATCGAGATAGAATCTCGTTCACCCCTAAAAATTAGGTTCTTTGAAACCTGCAGATAAATTTGATAGATCCACCATATCCTGGATCCCTCCTCCATCAGAGGTTTTAAAACGTAATTTTGATAGTGCCTCCCAAGGAAATCTGGGACCTTCAGAGGCAAGATGCATCATTAGAAATCATCTTGGTAAATTCAAATTAGCCCTGGCTATTAAATTCCTATGTGGAACTAATAATGCAGGAGAAGCACATGTAATCCTGGTAGGCATCCATATGGTGAAGTAAGCAGACGTCAAAAGAATCCTCATAGAAGGGGATTCAATGAATATTATAGAAGCCTATAAATCAGTTAGTCCCCCGAGTTGATCCCTAGACTACATTTAAAATCAAGTCATAAATTTGATAAAAGATTTGGAATACTATCAATTTAATCATTGCTATCAAGAAGGCAATTATCCAGTAGATGAACTGGCTACCATGAGTGTCAATATAGAAAATGGGGCATTACAGTTCAAATAAATTATTCTACCTGCCTTCGAGGAACTTCACCAAAGAATCATAAAGGATCAAATCAAATATTACATTTTTACTAGTGGCTTCTCTATTCTTAGTGTATAGGGCTAGTCTTTCCTTGTCAAACGAGCATCCCGTGTTTCATGCTAATTTGAATAGCCATCATTCTCCCCTTTGATGTGCAGAGTAAATACTTCAAATAAGCCGCCCATACTCCTTTTGACATGTTAACATTTGGCCCCTATTCCAATCCAGTTATGAATCCCTGCTAGCAAAATCAATCAACATAGTTAACTCACCTAGCATTACCATTTTTACTACCTTCGGCTCCACCACATGTCCCTGCCTTCAACTAGCATGTCTAACAGGACTTCCAATTGGAATCTCACTTTGTTGAGAGCCCAACTCTCACTGCATAACACCACCCAAATCGTCATGATGTAGCAAGGTAGATCCGTCCATAACTTACAATAATCACGATGTGATTTGGGTTCCATTTGAGCATGTGATCAGAAAGCTTGGTGAAATGTGTTCTGCCCACTTAAAACAATACAAGGCATGTGGTGTTGAATCTAGAAGCAATTGATACTACCAGTTGAGTTGGACATCCAATTGTTCCTCCACGCCCTCTAACAAAGTTTTAACCCTTTCTTGATTGAGCACTCAAAGGCAATAAGATGGTAATAGGTCCATTTGTAAGGCATACAAGGCGTTTCTAGAAAAGGCACACATTTCTTGAATTCACCAACGAAATTGGAATATCGAAGCATGGTATTCTCACCTAGCCCCCAAATGGTGCATGATGTGACTCAGGTGCTACATTAAACGTGTGGACATAACATGAGGCAAGCATTCTAGAATGCTCTCTAAATGCAAGCCCACAGTTCCAAGTATGGATTCATTCAATTTACAGTCAACTTTGGCCAGATTAATATTTGGTGGCCACTTCCCATGTCTGAAATTACATTGCAATCCTTTACACTCTAATTCATTATGAAGTGTTGGCAATTCTCTATTTATTGCAGCCTCTTTTGTTTTTTTCTCATAAGCTTGTCTTGTCCTTTGGTTCTGGTGTCTCCTTTTTGTCATTCCGTCTGCATTCGCTCCTTTTATGTCCTTTCTGGGTAATTTTTTTGCCTTATTTTTCAGTTTCCCTACTTTCAATGGAGTATATATCTCTTAATAAACATCTTGCAGCCCCCCATCTCAAATTTTAGTACCCAAAATTAGGTAATATCTCGATGCCGGCACTCAAAATAGTCTTCAAGCTTCATTGTGACAAAATTGAAAATTCCATCAGGGTAGTAATCGATGAGGACATTTTAGAAACTACTTCTCTTAGGCTTGTCTTCATGTCACAAATTGTGGCTTGATTTCTTTAAAATGCTATGGCTTTGGTTCAGATATATGGCCAGATAGGTCAATTTGTTAATGACTTCATTAAGGATTTCATTCTTTTCGTGAAGGTGTTAAATAGTATGATTTACACAAAGGGAAATTTTAAAATATAAATTTTTTTTTTTTTATCGATAAAGACAGAGTCATATTTATATATTAATTTATAAAAGAGATTATATCATAATAGTTCAGGTTTCCAAAAATTCTAGAGGGCCTAAAATAGACAGAATGAAACTAAATTCCTGAGTATGCACAAAAACTCCAAAGCTTGCAAAAAAATTTTGGGCTTGGAATGAAGATAAGTTTATCTCATAAACATTAAACCTTATAAACCTCTTCAGCTTTTCAAAAAATCTTCAAAGTTTAAAGCTATGATAATCAAAATCTTAGTTGAGTTTATGAAAGTTTAACTTTAATAGAGAATTTTTTCTTAATTTATTAAAAACTAAAAAACCAAACAACCAACTAAAGGCTCTGCAATGGCCTCAAAGGTAAACTCCCAACATGAAAAACCTATATGATTAAGAGTCTTCAACTGGCTCTGCAGAAGGCTTTGGGGCTTTGCCTCTTCTAGAGCCTCTACTCGGAGGACATCCTTGACCCCGGCCAAAACCACGACCTGAACCTCTGCCACCACCTCTCCTGCCCTTTTCTTCATGGGATTCCTCCTCTTCTATTTTTGAGAGCAAGACACCATTAAGCTTGGAAAATTCAAGAAGCTCTTCTTTCCTGCCCAAATCTTCCAGATTTTCCCCAAGAAAGCGCCATTTGAGGAATCTGAGTCCCATGCCTGTGAATGATCCGTTCTTATCAAGGTCCTTGCTGGTAAGATCAAGCAGAAAAGGGTAATATTTCATGAGCTCACCGAGAACGTTCAAGAGAATTCTCTCGCTCAGCTAAGGAGACCCTGAATCATGACGCGCCTTATTAAGGATCTCTTGCAGTTCAAGAAGAATGTCATTAGGGAATAGCCTCTTAGTGAGGGTCCAGACTGCTTGTTTATCAAGCTTTAAGTCCATGAGAGAGGCAACAAACCGAGATGAATTACTGGTGTTGTCATGGGTGTTTTCCTTCCTTCTAATATGTCCACTACCCACAATAAGATTTATAGCCAGGATGATTGTTGGCTCAGGATATAGCAGTAGCCTCTTTAGTCTTAAACTCATGATTTTCCTATAGGAAACTTGACAGGTGGAAGTCGAAAGGGAGATGGGAGTGTCTACACCAAAGCATGAAGTTGGCCCTGGATAGACACTAATAATGAATCCAAATGGCTCCTAACCAGACATAGCTTCCAGAGTCTATGTCACCTTGATCTTCTAGAGAGTAATTGCAAAGAGAGTATGTCTGATTGTCTAGGGTTTGAAGTAGCTTAACTTGTTTTGAATGCGATTGTAGAGATGGAGTAGTTGATAACTTGCAAAGAAAGCTTAGAAAAGGCTTGACGATACTTTCTTCAACATGCATTTATGTGAAATGCCTTGCAATGAATTCACCTACAAAGGTGGCGAAGGATATCTATCTCTAATAATTCCAAATCTCCTGGCTAAAGGGTTTATCTCTATCCAGAGGACAACACATGCCTCGTATTAAGAATGACAGCGAACCATGGGCTGGCTTTTCGGTAGGTGAGTGGGAGAATTTGATTTTCGTAAGACAAGGATAAGTGATGTCAGAGATGATGTGTTTGTTTCATCTCTTAAAGTTGGCAAAAAAGTTTGAACTGAAAGAAGTAGTCATTCCACCAAACTTTAACGCCAAAAGTTAAGTCTGAAGAAATGAAAAAGAAAGGCTTTGCTGAGCAAATTAGGTTGATTTTGAGATTTCATGCCATGCTCTCATCAAAACAAAGGAAACCATTGCTGCAGATTTTAATATTAAAATTTGCCTCTGATATAAGCTTTGGCAGATGAAGGAGATCCTCTATAGGTTAGCCCTAGAGATTTCCTCCCTTCTCTCCCCAGTGAATAGAAATGCCTTCTACTACAGATTTTGAGAGAACATCTCCCTCTGTATTCGCTTCTCTATAGATATGTTTAACCTCATACTACGCTAGATTAGCCAGATTGTTAGTTATGCTATCCAGAATTGCCTGTAGCCGCTAGTTTGGGGTTTTCTTCAATTTAATTGCATTGATTGCTATCTCTGAATCTCCCTCCACTATGATGTTTCTTAACCCATGGTTGATGCAATCTAGTAGGCCTAACAATAAAGCTTTAAATTCTGTTGTATTATTGGTATCCGATGGCATTGGCTTGGCCACTTTCCCAATGATTGACCCTGAGTGGTCTCTAACCACATATCCTATACTTGAAGGGCCTAGGTTACCTTTGGAGGCTCCATCAAAATTTAGTTTTAATAATCCTTTCCTAGGAGGAGTCCAAATAGCTTCCTTTTAAACATTAGGTTTTTGCCCAAAAGAAGGAGGAATCTTGATTCCTTTCTAGTTATTTCTTATACTTTCATCCCAAGAAGAGAAAATTTTGGACAAATCTGTTAAGAAAGCTAGTTTGCAGTTTACTGTCTCAACAATTGAGGTTTCAATTGAGCTTAAAACTGATTCAAATCTCCTATCTTTATTATGAAAGAGTCTTTGATTCCTTTCTTTCCAAATTTCCCAAACAAGGCAGGACGAAGAAATTTCCAAAATCTGGCTCAAAGTGCTTTCCTTCGGAAAGAGAGGCCATCATTGAAAAGGGAGATTATGTCATTAGGCAAGGGTGATATCCACCCAAATTTTGCACAAAGCCATCACCAAAATTTTGAGGCAAAGGGGCAATTCAAGAGAAGGTGATCAACTATCTCTGCATGGGCTTTACACATGATGCATCTAGAGGGCCCTTCATAGCCCATTTTAGTAAACTTTTATCTCATAAGAATTCTCTTTTCGAAGGCTAACCATGCAAAGATCCCTACTTTTCAGATGATCTTACTGCTCCAAAAGAGCCTAACTGGAATGTCCTGTTCCTCTTGATTTCAAGAGTTAGCTAGAACATTGTAGCCATCTTTGGCATTATATTGACCTATTTTTGAGGAAGCCCAAATTAGAGTATCTTTCCCTCTTCTAAGGTTGATATTTCTTACTCTTATAAGATCTAAAAGTTGTTTTATTTCAACAACTAGAATAGACAATGATTCCATAGACATCCAACTCCATCGCTGCATGCTAGAGGTCCTTTCCAAAACCATATAGTCACTAACTCAGGATCCCCAGTGTTGCTTTAGCCAGTGTTGTGGAGTTGGTATGTTAAGAGAATTTTTAATGCTTTGGTATCCTCCCCATGAACCTTCCCAAAAAATGCTAGAGGTTCTATCATGAATATCCCAAGACAGGGAGTTTGAAATTATATTTCTACAAGAGACAATGAAGTTCCAAGTTCTAGAACCCTTCAAATGAGAGTTAGCTCTAAGGAGGTTTTGGGGGTCCTCATCTAGTAGATATTTAGTTTCCATCATCCTAACCCATGTTGCTTTGGGATCTTTTATGAACTTCCAGACTAGTTTGGATCCTAAGGCTTTGTTCTGCACTTTAAGATCTTTAATTCCTAAACCCCCATAGATTTAGGTTTGATGATTTTATCCCATGCAAATAGGGAAATTTTTTGTTTTTCTTCAGTATTTTGCCAAAAAAAGTTTCTCATCTTCTTGATGATGAAGGAATTTGCACTAGTAGTTAGAAACAAAAAGGATAAAAGATAAATGGGAAGAGCCGAAATCACTGCTTGGAGCATAACTAATCTAGCAGCCCATGAAAGCCATTTCCCCTTCCAGGAGTTTGTATTATTATCCATCTTTATCTTTAGTGCATCCAAAAGCTTAGTGTTCTTGAATCCTCTATCAATTGGAATTTCCAAATGTATGCATGCGACTATGCCTATTCTGTAGTTAAAAATTCTTAGGATCTTAGACTATATGAGGATGGGAGTGGAGAAAAAGAAAACTTTTAAGTTTTCTTTGTTGCTGATTTGTCATGAGGCCTTTCCAAAGCATTTCAAAAGAATTTTTAATTGAGTTGCTTCCTTGACTTTTGTTGCACCCAGCAGAAGGTTATCATTTGCAAATTGTTGGTGTGTGACAACATAATTCGTGGTTACTTTGACTCCATCCATAAGGTTGTTAGATTGTCTTGATTTAATTGCCCTCGCTAAAGCTTATGCCATTATAATATAGAGAAATGGCGATATGGGATCTCCTTGCCAGATGTGCCTTGAAGAAGAGAAGAAACCTGTTGGCTTTCCATTTATCAAGATTAAAAATTTGGGTGTAGAAATGTATTCATAGACCTAGTTGATCTATTTTTTGTCAAAACCAAAAGCCTGCATTATTTTGCAAAGGAACCACCAATCTACATTATCATAAGCTTTTGATATATCTAACTTGATTATCATACATGGTCTATTCATGTTTTGAAGTGTGTGGATGGTTTCTTGAGCCACAATTACCCCATCAAGAATTGAGCCACCAGGGACAAATCCAATCTTCTCATTTGATATAATGTAGTCCATAAGGGGCTTCATTTCGTTTGTCATGACTTTTGAGAGGATTTTATAAACTATGTTGCAGAGTGAGATAGGTCTGAAATCCCCTAGGTTAGATGCTTTCTCCTTTTTTGGAATAAGAGCTATGAACGTATTGTTGATTTCTTTGAGCAAGTTGCCCAATCTTCTTGCACATTCCAAGGCTTCAGCAAGATATTGTTCCAAAATATGTCAACATTTCTTGAAGAAGTCAATAGGGAAGCCATCTGGGCTAGGAGCCTTTCCAGAAGGAAGCTGCTTGAGAGCTTGAGATACTTCTTCCAGTGAAAATTTCTCATTTAATTTCTGATTTTGATCCAAAATATGCCAGCATTTCTTGAACAAGTCAGTAGGGAAGCCATCTAGGCCAGGAGCCTTTCCAGAAGGAAGCTAGTTGAGAGCTTGAGATACATCTTCCAGTGAAAATTTCTCATTTAATTTTTGATTTTGTTCATCTGTAATGATCTTTGGAATCAAAGCCAAGAACTTTTCCCGCTCTATAGGTGGGAGCCTTCAACATTGTTTAGAAGAGTAGAGTAATATGCAATAATTTCTCTCTTAATCTCTTCAGGATCCTCTAAAGTTTGATTCTGATTCAAGTCTAGTTCTGAAATCCAATTCTTGCTCTTGGGAATCTTTCTCACATTATGGAAGAACTTCGTATTCTTGTCACCCGTCCGGAGCCAACCCTCAGAAATAATTTTATCATTTAGAACTGCCAACTACTCTTCTAAAAATTTTTTGGAGAAAAAGATTTTTTTAAATGTTGAGAATTCCAAACATTTCAATTTCCTTTATACAATATTAAATATAAGAAAAAAAAAAATCACATTATCAAAAATATAAATTAATAATTATAAAAATAATAACAAACATTAATGAAAAATTTACCATACAACATAGTACTATGAAAATAACTAATTATATAGATAAAAAACTTAATTTTATTAATAAACTGAAATATTTATTTTTATATTCTAATGTACTATAAAACGTAAATGCTTTAAAAAAAAATTTATTGTTAACTACTATTATCTTATGAAAAACAGTATCAAACATTTTACAGTCTACAAATAAAACACTTTTTGAAGAGCATTTATTAATTTTAATTTTAATTGATAATTTGTAGATGACAAAATTGTCGTGGCATTGCGTATGATACTTGTCACACAGGTTTATAAGTGGCACATGCATTTTATAACGTGTTATTAAATTTCTGCAAATATTTACACGGCAGCAGTCTACGTGTCTTTATTAATGCTGGTTTATTGCCCTATAAATAATTTCATTATGTATGAAGTTGGTAGGGTGAGTTGCAGTATATTTTTAATGGAGAGCGATGCTAATGTAATCAATGCTTTCTCTTCATCATATTTCTGATGATCTCATTAAAAACATTAAGGTAAAGGTAAGTTTTTTTTCTATTTGGTTATTGAGCTTGCATTTTCATTTCCATCCATTTAATGGGCTTTTACAGTGGAAAAAAAATGATCTGAATTTCTTTATTGATCAATAATATCTAACCTCTAAGCTTTGATGGCATGGTATTCTATACGATCTTTTATATATATATATATCATAGTTAGTTGTTTTCCAATAAGATTAGAAGAGAGTAAAAACCATTAAATATTAAAATAAATTATTATTTATTTATAATTTATTATAAAATATATTTAAAATATATATAAATAATTAAAAAAATTGATTTTATTAAATAATAAATTGGGGTTCATCTTGTGGCGTGATTGTTAAGTGGTTGTATTGTTAATGGCCTTGGACTTGATGTGACACTTTAAAAAGTATCCATTATTGATTAAAAAAATTATAAAATAATAAATTTTAATATAATAATCTTATATTCTAATTCTCAATAATTTAGTTTATAAGATTTTATTTTACATATTTCTTTTGTTATTTAAAAAAAAAAAAATTATTTATAATTTAAAAAAAAATTCAAATAAAAGATTAAAGACCACTTAAATAATTATAATTAAAAATTTATTCACTTATTATTAAAATTACAATTATATAAATTAAACTCAAATTATAATTATATAAGTTTATAATTAGATAAAATATATTTAATAAAATAAAATAAGTCTATTAAAGTTAGAATAGTTAGTTATCTCATAGTGTCCTTGTCATTAGTTGGTCAAGTTATGGACTATCAAGGGTAGAACATAACAACGAGCATATAGATGTATGAGAGTAGAACATAACAAACAATATATTGATGTATGAGAACATGTTTACAAACATAAGACCAAGAATCACAACAATCA
Organism: Cryptomeria japonica; assembly: GCF_030272615.1. Lineage (NCBI taxonomy): Eukaryota > Viridiplantae > Streptophyta > Pinopsida > Cupressales > Cupressaceae > Cryptomeria > Cryptomeria japonica. Next base: position 158,171,366 of record NC_081411.1, read on the forward strand.
ATCTTTGATTGTCAACTCTTATTTATGTTTATATTCTCTTCTATTTTAATATATATACGCTTAAAGTTTTGTCAAAAATTAATAAATAATGATAACCATTTTTTCCCTTCTAATTAGTAATTAACTTTTTCAATAAAACAATTACATGCATAAAAAGAAAACATTAATTTTTATTGTAAAATTCAAGATCATGTCACTAAATAAATAATGTTTTAACTAAACAAAGAATCATAAATAGAATTATAAAATAAATAAATATTTAATTTCAAGAGGAATTAGACAACATGGGGTGAGTGTAATGACTTGAGAATTTTAACAAAATCTCTCTCTTTACATTAGATTATTTCTAGATTTGATTATGTGTATTTTTGCATCAATGTTTTAGATCACACTCTATAATCCATCATCATGACATTAAAGAGCTTGAGACGAAAGTAGATAGTTGTAGATTTGGGAAGATTTAGAAAGAGTAAGGAGAGGTAGAGTTTGAAACAGTGATACAAAAATATGCACATAATCGAATCTAGAAATAGGAACAAGAATCATTATGGTTTGTGGAAAAATGATAAACATAAACTATTTAAATGTCAAAATGTTATTATTTGATAATAAACATGGTATCTCCAAAATAGATAGCTTGCCAAATAAACATATATATACTAAATGAAGAGAAAAAAGTGTAATTTCTTTAAATTTAAATGTTAATCTTAAAAAAAAAGGCTTTGAATAAAGAAATAAAATAGTTGGATTTATTAATATGACATAAGTTTATATTTTTGATTATAAATGAAATTTGATGTCCAAGTTGAGTGAAGATGTAAAATTTAAATTTTTTTTTTTTTCAAAATGTCATAAATAAAATTTTAAAAATCTAAATATAATAAAATTTGTTTTCATATTCATAGTAAATAAATTTATGCTAACATAAAATAAAATTAATCTTAATTAAATATAATAATTTTTGTCAATATCTCTTAACAGTTTTAGGTATACGTATTTAAGGAATACATATTAGTTTTAATTGTACCAATGTATAGCATAATTAGAAGCTATGTTGATTGACTCCTTTCATACAACTTTGTCATTCACAATGAAATTTAGAAAACTATGACCATGACCTCCAAATCAAACTAGTTATGTTGTTGGACTCCTTCCATAAACTTATTCATTTAAAGTTGAATTTTTAATAACCCTAATTATGACATTTAAATCAAACAATTTATGTTGTAAGGATTCTTTCATATAGCTTATTCATTTTAAGTGAAATTCTGAAAAACCCTTACTAAAATGTTTTAAATGGAATTCTGAAAAATCCCCATCGAGATTTGAAATCAAACAACATACTACTCAAATATTCTAATTCCAAAGATAGTTTTAAAAACATAAGTTTCAAAGTAGGTGAAGCATAGTAGCACTATAATTAAATACAACTATTTTTTTTTTTCCTTATTAGACCATGCTCAAGATCATCACTCTATTGTCAATGTTTTTTCCTCAAAACAAGCATCTAGGGACTTCGATGAAATTTCAAAGATTATAGGGTATTCTTTCAATGTTATTCTACTTGTCGAGATTCTATATTACTTACTTCCTTTAAGAATAATGTGTGCCACTTTCTTAATAGATTGTCTTCAAAATATTTCTTTCATTAGTTCAACGAGCTCCACTAAATCACTTTTGTCATGTAGAAGATGAATTTCCATTATTTGTACAGGTCTTTTCTAGAGATACAGTTTGAAGAGCCACAATACATACCTTGTACTTATTATTTTCAGATCATCAATATGTCTAGAGAATGAAAATGTGTAGAGGTGTTGATCATGCAAATTTGAAAAATAGATCGAGAATAAGAGTATTTCTGTAAAGACTATTTTATTTTTATTCTTTGATGGCTCAAAACAAAGGAGACTTGGGCTATTCCAAATATTTCATCTCCGGATTTCTTATAGAGTTTTTATGGGTCCCTGTACATTTAAAGGATGCACCTTAATTGGAAATTCCTATTGGAAGATATTGAATTCAAACATATTGATTTAACTTTTCATTTCTACCACACGCACTCAAGCAGGAAGAAGACAAACAATATCTTTCTAATGAAGAGCTAATGGATATGGATGATGACTCTGTAGAAATACCTCATCTTAAAGGTTATGAGGGTTATACTAAATTTGCCAATATTAATTGTGAAAGTGGATGATATGAAGTGTTGTGTGATTTAAGAGTGGATTACTTTTGGATAAAATGACAAACATCTATCTTGTGATAATATGTGTTATGATGAATGCATTACTTAATAGTTGAGTATTAGAAACTCCTACCTTGTGTATAGATATATGTTTCCTATGAAGTATTCCAATCATTAAAGGAATGAAGACTTTCATTATAGGGCTATCATCAATGCTATTGTCTTTTATTTATGAAGCTACACAAAGCTCTTTTAATTTTGATCTATGTTTTTAGATTCTGGGAATGTAGATTCATAACATAGATGCTCTATAAATTTTTTTGTCAAAATGGTTACTAGATTACAGAGGGTCACCATTTTTTATTTTCTAAAAGAGTTAACATCACATACAAATAAAGGGTTTTACTTTTGTATTTTCTTGACTTTTAAACTTGTTTTGAGCTCTTTTGATAATGCCATGCCCAAAATTTTACACTTGGGTAAAGAATGCAATTAATTTTTTATTTTTTTTAAATACTTCTCATGATTGATTTATGTCATTGGGTAGAACACATGAATATATTATTTTATATGAATAACTAGTTATGTGATTAATACATCGATGGAACTAGTAGTATAGGAAGGTCATATGATGTCACAAAATGATATCTAAGTATAGGTAATGAAGAAGGGTAAGAATGTGTACATGGTAGTCACCCTACAATAAGCAGTGGGTTGTGTTATAATATCTTGCATCACTCTAGCATAACTTGGAACAAGATATCACAATTCTTTATTTATCTATTTATTATTTATTTAATCACGCTTTTCTATTAATGTTATTATTCTAGTGTCCATATTTTACTTAATGTTACTACTGCCACCATTTCCAATTATCATACTTATTATTAATGATGGAAATTATAAGCACTCCATTAATTAACATTATCCCTCTATACCCATAATAAGATTCTCTTAATTTTCATGTAAAGAATCTTAATACCCATGTTATTTATAAAATTATACCCCATATCAAAACAACTAATATCTTCATGGACATCATTATTAGCATTAACGTTAATACTTATTTTTAATATTAACATTAGTAATAATACCACCCAAGAACTTAGTTTTCCTCACAATGGAATAGTTCAACTAATATACTAAGTTATCAAATTATATATAAATGTATTTTTTCCATTCAATAATTACTTAGTCTATAAATAATATTATTTTATTTAACTTTTGTTTCATTTCAAATAATAAATAACTAATTTCATGTATTCAAAAATAATATTAAAATGGTTAGACTCTTTAACATGCAGAGTCAACATCCCCAATCCCGCACTCTCAGATGGAATAGGAACATATCCTGTTGGTAGAAAATATTCCAAATTGTTGGTCAGAAGAAAGCCAAGGATTACAGATCTCTAGAAAAAAATCTCACTAATTGACTCCACTCTTTGGAACATGAAATTCAATTACAACCTTCCTCCTCTACCTTGGTTGAAAGGGTCTCTCAGGATAGAGACATCCTTAGGAAACATCAACAGATCAAAATGGGGGGTACCTTCATGAGAGCCTGTAATCACTGGCTCCAATTTGGAGACAAAGGCTCCAAATTTTTCTTTAACCTTCTCAAAATAAAACAAAACAAAGAGAAAATTGACAGAATCATAGTATAGGACAAGGAACTCCTAAATATCAATGATATCAAAGATGCTTTTGAAATGTTTTATAACACTCTCTTTACCTCAGAGGATAATGAAGCTTCGAAAGATGCTAGAAATAGATGTAATAACATTATCCCAAAAAGGATCTCTGAGAATGAAGCTCTCCTTCTCAAGACCAAAATATCTATGCAAGAAATTGTTGATGCCATTAAGGCTCTCAAGGATAATAAGGCCCCAGGTCCTGATGGACTCCCTGTTGAATTCTACAAAGCCAATATTGAGTCAGTCACTAAAGACCTCTATGACATATACACTAAAGCACTTGATGCTGGCACCCTTGGGGAGTCCATCAATAGGAGCATTGTTAAACTTATCCCAAAAGATGGGGACAAAGCCCTCATAAAAAATTGGAGGCCAATTACCCTCCTTAACATCTCATATAAAATCCTAGCCAAAGCCCTAGCTTCTCGCCTTGAGAAAATTCTTCCCAAGTTCATCTATTCTACCCAAATTGGATTCATTAAAGGTAGGTATATCTTGGAGAACCTTGTCACTAGCTTAAAATCTATGGAATGGGCCAAGACTTCTAATCAAGATTCTGCCATCTTCCTTGTTGACTTTGAGAAAGCCTATGACAGGGTGGAATGGGACTTCATCCTCATGATGCTTAAAGCCTTTGGTTTCCCTAGCGAGTTCTGTAAATATGTTCAAATCCTCCTCAAAGATGCCTCTACCCTGATTGAAGATAATGGGACTTTCTCTCAGTCTATTCCTCTTTCCATATCCATTAGGTAGGGCTGCCCTTTTGCCCCTGCTCTATTTGTTATTGCCTCGGATGCCTTATTCTACCTCCTAAGAGATGACACCATATCTCTTAGAGTTCATGGCATTAAGATGTCAGATGACTCTGAATTGCTCAACATTTAGTTTTCTAATGATACCTCGTTCTTCCTGGAGCTCTCTAAGCATAACATTGACTCCATCAATCAAAAACTTGACACCTTCGGTAGAGCCTCTGGTGCTCGTATCTCAAACTCCAAATCTATTCTGCTTGGGTGAAAAGAGAAACCCCCAGATTGGCTTCAACAGTTTGGATACTCATGGTGAGGACCCAATAAAATAGTTAGATACCTTGGTATCCCTTTCTCTATCTCTCCCTCTCTTAAAGACATGTGGATTTGGGTCAAAGAAAAGATTGATAAAAAGATTAACAAGTGGAACAATAGGTTCTCTCCCTGGCTGGTAGGATTCAAGTCTGCTAGAAGATCCTTTCTTCCTACAGTATATACTACTCCTCTGTTTGGATGTTCAGTGACTACCAAATTTTTGAAATCCAAAAATCTATCAGATGCTTCCTTTGGTCCGATTGCAAGGGTAAAAGAAAGGCCCACATGGTCGAATGGATCTGGTGTCACATAGACAAGAAAATTGGTGGGCTGGTTCTTAAGGATCTCAGAACATAAGGAATTTCCCTTGCTGCCAAATGAATATTTCATGCTTTGGAAGGAAAAGAACCCTGGAAGATTCTTGTCAGAAATAACATTCAAAATGGTGTCCCCAAGCTTGCCAAATCTTGGAAAGCCCTCCCCTTTAGTGATCTGGTAGCAGGCGGTTTCTCTATGTCTGTCCAAGGCACTTGGGTATTTAAGTCCATCTGGAAAGCTTGGGAGCATGAACACAACTTATTGTCAACTCTAGCATTGACTGTAATAACACTCTGCATGGGGAAAGATCAATATGGTTGAATCTCTACCATAATTCTAAACCCCTTGCCTTAACCCAAGGATGCTCTGCTAGGTGCTAGTATAATAAGGGCATTGAGTATTTTATGGACATCTTGGAACATGATAATCTCATTAGCTGGGAGGATCTTAGTAATGAGTATGGCCTCCTTGCCTGGCATAAGAGAACCTACAATATGATTAAAAATGCCTGTGTTTGTCTCAATCTTCCCAGGAACACTGATGTAGACGCTCACAGATGCCTCTCATTCCTTTGGAAGGATGGTTCCCTCCTCTCCAAGATCAAAGCCAAGTCTATTTACAAATTTCTCAAATATGACAACTCGTTGGTCGATCACATTAACTCCCTTTGGTATGTTGACTCTAATACCTCTGCTTGGCAGAAAAATTTTGAGAAACTATGGAACTCTCCCATCCCCCTTAAGATTAAATGCTTTAGGTGGCAAATCATGCTGGATGGACTACCTATTAGGAATAACTTGTCTGCTTATGACTTATGCTCTATTTGTAGGAAGCTTGAGACTACATGACACATTTTTCTCAACTGCATTTTTGCTAGAGAGGTCTGGTTGATGATTGGAATGTCCCTTACTGAACATGTCTGTACGCTTGATATTATTACTGGTTTCATTCATGGTCTTAAGAAGGATGCTAACCTATTCTAGAAAATTCTTTCTTCTTTGATACTTTGGTTTATTTAGAAATTTCGAAATGAGGAAAAGTTCCAAGGCAATGATAGATCTCTTACTGGGTTTTTAATAAAACTCATACGTTATTAAATTATTGTAAAGATATATTTCTTGATGAATGTCAAGAGGGAAAAGTTGTTGTATTTCCTCAAGGATGGCCATGCAACTATGTTCATTTATGAGATGAAAGATGGATTTGAATGGGCTAGGATTGCGGAAAACTAGACTACCTTCGATGATGCACTAAAGACGCTGATCAAGGAACTCAAGGATAACAGAGGTTCCTACTTTAACAAGCTTGAGATGTTTACTTAGATCCTGGATTGGAAGAAGGTGGTGTGGATGGAAGGTCCACAAGGCTGGACCACGTGTTTGGAAAATCAGGATGAGATTCTCCAATAGATGCCTAGTATGCTGCTGTAACAATTAGTGTGTTCCTAGTCCACTTTCTCGAATACTATATAATGCTAAACAATTTCCTTCATGACTCTTTTTGGTATTTGGATGGCTGTATATGTTCAGTCAGTTAGTGTCTTTGACCTTACTGCTTGATGGTTGAGGCTCTGCCTCCCATTGTTTTTTTGTATAAACTCTCTATATTTTGATCTCTTGATTTTTAATACAAAAAAATTAATATTCAAATATCACACATATTTATTTATTAAACATGTATAGTTTTATATATGTTTGTAATAAATGACTGAATTTTTAATTTTCAAATGATGATTAAACAATATCATCAATGTTCATTTTCTATATTGCATATAAAATTTAAAATTCTTAAATTTCCAATTTAGAAACATCATCAATATATTTAGAGAAATGAATTGTTTACATTTAGAAACATCTAAGTTAAAGAAAATAGAAACATTCAATAACAATTATGAAGTTTATTTATATTATTTTTTTCTTTTTATTTAATATTTAATTCAAATTTCTAAAGGAAAGAAAAGAGATCAAACTTAGAAATTTTATAAAAAATTAGAAACGTCTAAGTTAGAACCTAGATAAATATAATAGCATTAATCATTTAATATATGTCTTAACAATAACCAAATTTTATTTCATCTTATTTTATTTATTTGCATCTACATTTTGTATTATCTTTCACTCTTCTGTGACATTCCAGAAAACCCTTCATTCTTATACTTCTTACCTAGCATTGCACAAGCCAAGAGGGAGGCACTTGGTCAGACAATCAAAAGGGCACACCATATAATCTAATTAGGGGTACTAATGGCATCCCCCATCTGATTGAAAGGGCAAAATGTTTCTTTCTTTCTTTCTCTCTTTTTTTTTCTCTTTTTATATTATTGTATTATGTAAACCAAGATCTCCCAATATTTATGTTTAGTTAACCAATGTTTATTATATTGGTCTACTCTGCACTAGTGACACATAGGCATTATATATGCACACCTACATGCAAACTTGTAAATCAATTTATAGATAAGTCCATAAAGAGTTAGCCATGGTACTCTTAATTTTATATACTTGGGTATCTTGGTATTGAGGGTGTTGATTGGTTAGAATATTTATGTCTCTATGTATATCGGTTTACATCCCTGAGTTCTTCTTTTTCTTTCTTTCTTTCCCTTGCAATTTAAGTCAGCTTGAAAGGCCGAAATTCAAGTCAAAATGCAACTAAAAGGTTAAAATTCATCCTAAAAGGCTAAAATGAGAGCAACAAAAGTCACTAAATTGGTTGTTTTAATTGAGAGTTAAAAGAATTAATTATGACTTACACATAATAATATTCACGAGAAATGTAATCAATTTACAAATAAGTCCAAAAAGAGTTAGCCATGGTACGCTTCTTTTTTAGCTTAAACCAAAGCATATGTTAGGCCCTATAAAACCATCGAATCTATAAATGAACATGTACAAAAGATGGGACACATTTATGCTATTATATGAGGTTCAGATGAACATTAATCTAGTCTAATTCACAAGTTTTCATGCAGGTGTGCCTATATAACGCCTATACGTCGCTAGTACAGAGTAGACCAATTCAATAAACATTGGTTAACTAAACATAAATATTGGGAGATCTTGGTTTACATACAATAATATAAAAAGAGAGAAAAAAAAAGAAGAGAGAAAGAAAGAAAGAAACAATTTTCCTTTTCAATCAGATGGGAGATGCCATGATACTACCCCTACTTAGATTATATGGTGTGCCCTTTCGATTATCTGACCAGGTGCCTCCCTCTTGGCTCATGCAATACTCGGTAAGAAGTACAAGAATGAAGGGTTTTCTTGAATGTCACGGAAGGGTGAAAGATAATATAAAATGTAGATGAAAACGTATTTGATCATTCATGTATTTATTTGACCCATGTGGTCGTATTTATTATTGGTTATGTATGCCTTGATGGCAGGATTTAAATGATGTGAACCTTATGTATTCTTCACCCTTTTAATTATCAGATGGGTCTTGCAGTTGAGCAGACCCAGAGATGTAGCCCACTAGGGGTGAACTTTGATATCATTTTGATGTTATGTGATGTTTATGTTCTTATGTTTCCTTTTTAATTTAGCATGTATGGATGGAATTATGTTAGAATGCATAATGTGGATTAGATGAAGTTAACTTAAATGTATGTATGTAGTCATCTGATTAAATGCAGTAATTTGGATCATGAAAAAATGTAGATTTGAATAATGGAATGTATCCAGTTATTGATAATGCAATTAAGTATGCATGGAAATTATTCATTAGTTTATGATGAAATTAAAGTACATTATGAAATTAGATGCATGCAATATGTTTTAATGAAAATATTGAAGGTGATGTATGGTTTAATTTTATTGGATGAACTTAATCATGTTATCTATACCTTTAACCTCAATGGATGAACCTCATCATGTTATCAATATTTTTAATTTACCGAAAGAATTTACCCTTGTTCAAAGGAATTATCCTTTGTTTAAGTATTATCTTGTCATTAAGTTAATCAACTTAATTGGATTAATTAGTGTGAGTTGAGTTAGGTTTTGAATTAAGTAATCATGTTGGGAAACTCTTTAGGTGTTATTTGAGTCTTCTGTTGTGTTATCTGAACTTATGATATCTCTTTGTATCATTGTGTTGTGTTTAATTTAAAGAAAAAAAAAATATTCACTCTATTCTTGTGTTTTAGTTTTGTCCCTTCGGGTTTTCCTGGCAGGGCATTACATCACTCAACCATGTGGCTCAAAAGAACCACCCCTCTGTGCTAGGAGATAGTACTAAGACCTACTAGAAAACAAAGGAAAGAATACATGGTCTAACAAAACATCGAATCAACTCACAAACATACAAATACACATCAGATTAGACTTCACAAGTATACTAGGTGACATCTATGAGACTACACACTAATGCACATAAGAGAAGAGTGTCATCACATAGTTTGCCATGGTTATCCTGGTAGGACTCCATAGGCCTTGACCCCCATCATGGGTTATCCTGGTAGCCTTTCTCAAACCCCCAGCTCCATCAAAATCTAACCCAGACCCAAAATATCCTTTCGTGATGACAAGGTAGATGGTTTGCCATTGTAGGCCTTCCCACTGCATCCTTAGTCTATATGAGCACTTAACCATGAGCGAGCTAAATTAATCTTTTTTAGTGTTTTAATCTACCCATACCCATAATTCATTATTAGGATTATCACTTATTATATAACTTTCGGTGAGTTATCCTTCTTACCACTTTGGGTGCGACCCCCACTTGAAAGCCACTCTCTCTTACGACACCACAATCCTACTGAGCTCTAAGGTACGACTCATGATACTAAAATACTCAAGAAGTTAAGACACAATAATAGGTCACTTGGTCATTCAAACCTAGTACCTGGGTTGAGTAAAGTGGAGGATGCATTTGAATCATGAAAAGAGACTATAACAGATAAACAACACCAAAAGGATTACATATAACAATTAACAATGATTTGCACAGAAACTTAATCATAAGACAAACACATAGGTAAAACAAGAAAAAACATCATGATATAAAATAATTTCAGTAATGTTGTTTTTCCATCAATTTTATTTTGACCAATTTTGCTAAGTTTCCTAATTTTGTTGGATTCAGAAACGAATACAATTTCACTATCCCAATTAAAATAATTCATTAATAATATATCAAAATTCTCGCAACACAACTAGATCATAAATTAAAAAAAAAGAACATATATAAATATATAAATTTCCCCACCAACTGAATTCCCATTAAATTTCCAAGTTGCGAAAAATTATTAATAAACATAAATATTTAATATTTTAATATACTAAAATTAAAACTTAACTTAAAAATGAAATTACCTTAGTCTAAGATAATTATTTTTAATATATTAATAAATATTAATATTTATCATTAATATTAAATAATATATAATTACTTTAATTAAAATATTAGTACTAATATATATATATATATATATATATATATATTAAAAAATAATATTTAAAACAAATTCATTTCCGCTTTTATTCCTATGTTTTAGTGTGACCCTTTAGGGTTTCTTGGTGGGGCATTACACATATTTTGAATTATTAAAAAAGATTAGACAGGGATTAATAGTTAATCTACATAGTACCTCAAATTTACTCGAAATCTCAATTCCTATTGAGGGGGTTATTTTATTTCAAATAAGTCGTACACTTCTTAACCCGACAACTCAGACTCATTGCCCTCCTCGGTGGGATTTTCCTTTGAGAGGTTATTGTGTAACCAGTGTATAAGGTCAATTGGAACGTGCATGAATTATCTGATGGCAAAATTTTGATATATACGCTATTCCTATTGTAATAGGTTGTTCAAAAACCTTCCCTGTTCTTGCATCCTATTATAATAGGTTGTTCAAAAACCTTCCATGTTCTTGGATTAATTAATCTATGTTTTCCAGAATGATCAGGTTCAAATACCCATGGATTATTTGTTTGCTCACTAGCTTTATAAAGCTTAGATAATACTAGCTTTCTATAAGCTTCTCGCTCATACCTTTCGTCAAATGGTGCTATATATATATATATATATATATACATAAATTTACATACATACATACATACATACATACATACATACATACATACATATATAAACATACATGCATACATATACATACATATACATACATATATAAACATACAAACATACATATACATATATATATATATATATATATATATACAGATGTGTATACACGTATATGTATGTACATATATATGCATATATGTATAAATATGTATACATATATATACATATATGTATATATATGTACATACATATACATATATGTATATATATGTATATGTATATCTATATGTATGTATATATATATATGTTTATATATATATACATATATGTGTATATATATATATGTATGTATATGCATATGTATGTATGTATGTTTATAGATATATATATATGTATGTATTTATGTTTATATATGTATGTATGTATGTTTATATATATATATATATATATATATATATATATGTATGTATGTATGTATGTATGTATGTATGTATGTATGTATGTATGTATGTATGTATGTATGTATATACATATCTATATATACATATATATATATATGTATATATATGTGTATATATGTATATATGTACATACACATACACATACACACACACACACACACACACACACACACACACACATATATATGAAGTATTTTGGAGAAAAATTATCGAGTAAAAATTTGTAAAGTACATTTTAGAATGTTAAGTAGTAATTGGAAACTTTCCACATCATAGGCAAGTTGCAAATTATAACTAAAAAAGTTGGGAGCTAGAAGAAAATTTGAGGGACATTACATTTTTAGAAATGAAAAGAATCTTCCCTCTTGATCGTGAGTTTTGAGTACGAATGTTATTTAGAAGGTTTTGGTACCATTTCTCATTCATTCACTTGATATTTTTCTCATTCCTTTTATCTTCTTTAGAGGCTCTCAAATCTATCAAGAAGGAGACTAAATAATTAGAGTTTGAAGGTTTCCATGAAGGCTAATGATAGTAGATTGAGGCTCCTCTAGGTGAAAGTTCCTATATAGTTTTTTATTATGCAAATTGGAACAAATCTGATTAGTTTATTTCAATAGTTTGTAAGACTTTGTTGTGGGTTTATGTGAGTTGTGTGAGTTTGTAGTTATAATTTTTTTTTAATATTTAATATTATAAATGGAGTCATTTTATGCTATTATTTTTTGCTTATATTAGATATAATATGGTTCAGATCTTTAGCGATGAGTTGGATTTTTTATGCATTTTGTGTTGCCAAATAGCTCTAGGATTGCAAGCATTTGTGTGATTTTTATTTTTTAGTGTGAGTAAACCATTGGTATAGTTTGGGTCAATGGTTCTAATATTATTATATTTCTTTAATCATGTATTGTTTGCTGAAAATATTAATTAATATTTTGGGAATTTTATCTAGAAGTTAGAGTGGTATCTCTCTATGTTTGAGCTTTGGGTTTTGGGTTCTATTTGATGTCTTTTGTAGAAAAGGAATAGTAATGGTGTCTAATGTATTTATTAAAAAATATGATATAAAATCAATTTCAAAATCAGTAATATTCATTTCACATCAGTTGCATTAAGTTTCAAAAAAAATTGGTTGTCTTTTGATGAACATTTTGATATACCTAATTTCACTATTTCTCCATTCTTAACAAATATGTAATAGAAGTTTAAAGAATTTTTTTAAACATAATTTAATATTTTATCAAGGGTTATTATAGTTGTATAGAGATATTATCTTGATAGCCTAAGGGTTTAATAGGATTTATACAACCTATTCAAAGAGAAAGAATTTGGGTCAACCTAATAGGGAATAGTCTATCATTTGGGTCTTTCTTCCCTCCAATCAAGAAAATTATTTGTGCTCACTAGAGAATGTTCTCTCCTTTTATCACTTTACTATCTTCATAAAATTCCCTCCAAATTCAAATTTCAAACATTCATCTACATCAATAATTTCATTGCTGTCTTTTGTTGTTCATATTAGGAATAGTTGGATGAAAATCCCAACCAAATCTTCTCCAGGCTGTCTTGGATAAGCTCTCTCCGAATAGGTAGGTGGGGAGATATCCATTGAGGGTTTTCTAGGCTCAAGGACAATTAATAATTCCAACAAGCCCAACAGTCATGGCAACACCCACTGCAAATAAATGAATAAGTGAAATCCTACAAACTAGTTCATGATTGAAATACAATCTCTGTATTAATGAAAATTATTTTTTTTTTCAAGCACATAGAAACTGTAAAACATAAAACTCTGTGGGATCAGGACAAGTGACTTACCTCAAGATTATGGACAAATTAGTCCCTCCTATCAATCATGCTGATGAAAAAGATGGGCAAAGATTGTAGGAAATTGTTTGAAACCCTACCATAGAGGAGGAGAACCAAAACCAAAACCAATATCCATTCAACTCTTGCTTCAATTGATTCACATTCACACTAAATGAAAAATGGATCTAAAATAGATTTCATTGCTGAAATCTGATTTGATATGGAGATCATTATTAAATGCATGAGAAAATTTAGTTTTGAGGGGTGAGGGAATGAATGTTTCAAGCGCTCGGAGATAGCATCATTTCACCCTAAATCATTATCACAAAAATGCTTACCGGTAACTGTTTTTAGGCATGAGACAGGTTTGGATGAAAATCTCACACAATATAGTCTATCAATGAAAATAGATATTTTTGAATAATTAATGAAAAATATTTGAATTTATGATTAAAAGTTATGAAATTATTTTTTATATATTAAAATGATAAAGAAATTTACGATTTTTAAAAAGTATTAAAAAATAAAATGATTTCAAAAAATATATAAAATATAATTATGAATAATACATATAATAATTAAGTTTACTTTTTTCAAACAAATATTTGTATTTTATTTTTTATTTAATTTAATTTAACCAAAATCAAATCCTTTTAATTAGTTTTATTATTTGAGATAAAAAAGAATTATTAAAATCTACAAGTCTATTTAAAAAAAATATTTTATATACAATATTATAAATAATAAAAAATGAAAAAAACTATTTAGGAAAAGATGGACGGAAACTTAGAGGGAAAAGAGGATACAGGAAAAAGAATAAGGGACAACAGTAGGGACATACAGATTAAGATCAGATACAATGACCAAATAAGGGTGAAATCTCCCAAACCCTCGCCTACATCTTTGAACGAAATCGTAGCTAATTCACATTGCGTCCAGAAGAAAAAGTTTTAGTCTTGCATAAATCAATCGAGCCAAATGACCCTGTGGCCTTCCATTGTTTGTAGCGGGTGGAGTTTCTGTAAGGATCAGATTGTCGCCTGGGAAAGCTCAAGGTTCACAACAAAGGAAGGCAGATTGGTAGCTACTACTGCGAGTGTAGACAGAACGAAGAGTTGAGGTCTGCAAATGGCCACCGCAGACTGCGAACAGCAAATGACCACTGTGGACTGCGAATAACAAACGACAACTGCAGACTGTGAACAACAAATGATAACTGTGGACTGTGATCTGCTACTACGGGTTGTGGGCTGTGAACAATGAAGACTATCACACAAGGCTTTGCAAATTTTCAAAGCTTTCGTCCACACCTTGAAGTTGGAAACTGGATCGAGGCATGCTCGTGGGAGTACTCTTGTGTCTACGTGGAGGGGTTTATCTCCTCCACCTGGTTTGCACCTCCTAACTCACCCATCTACTTGCTCTTTATCTTTCTTTCTTTCTTTCTATGCTTTGCATTTATTACAAATTACTCCACCCCATCTGCCCCACTCAGCGTGCCCTAACCCTGATTTCCGATGGAACTGGAGTCAGACAGTGTTAATACTTCTAACCCTAAACCCTACCCACATACCACTCCAGCCCTAAAAAAATCCTTCCTCGAGACCATCGCTCTACCTGCAGATGGAGTCCGCTCATCAACGCACTTCATTAAGGCTCCTGCAGACGAAGGATCCAGTAAGGCAAGTATGTCCCCTTGCAATACCTCGGACCCCTTCGTTGTTTCGCCAAATTCTAAAATGATAAGTGAGATTGCTTTGGAAAAATGAAGACTATGTGACACTGCTATCTTCTTCGCTTGTGTGGATGCTCAAAAATGCCCACCTAGGAAATTTGTAGATGACTAGTTTCACAATCTATGGAATCTCAAATTAGGGCTTAAAATTACATTTTGTAGACAAATACAAAGAGGTCTTTTTCTCATTTTCTTCAACTCGCATGAAGCCCAAATGGCAGCACTTAATCACCAGTACTGGACGGTAGGGAATACCTCTTTTTGAGTCCTCACCTAGTCTCCAGAGGCAGTTAATGAGGAAGTCCTCACATTGTCCTCTCCTAGATGGGTCATCCTCAAGGATGTCCCCCCTTTTTTGTGGCATTTCCTTCCCCAACTAATGGCACCATTTGGTAAAATCATTCGGGTTGATGAAACTGCTAGGTTGGTGCCCAACCTAGATGCAAGAATACTTGTCTCAATCAAGCCCAGAATTGACATTCTGCCTTCTTTAAACCTAGATATTAACGGAGACACATTCATCTATCCGATTGAAATGCTTGGAGGATTGAATGCTTGTTTTCTCTGCAAAAAGGAAGGGCATATTCGTAAAAATTGCCCAATTATCAGTCATAGGAAGTAAAAGCATAAATCTGATGAAGCAGCCATAAACCCTAAAAAAGTTAATGATACACGTCCTCCCCCTCCTGTTATTGTTAAACCTAAAGATGTGGTGTCCGCAGATCCTGCTCTGGCTCCTAATGAGGCTAACCCTCTCATCCCTGATCTCGCACCCTTGGCCTCCGAGCCCCTCATCCCTGCACTTGACCCCTCTCAAAATCTTGTAGAATCGCGCAACAGTTGCTTTTAACTTGTTACCTCAAGAAAGCGGAGATGTAAAATCACCCCCCTTAAAGCCCTAAATCTTAGCCGCTCCTCCTCTAGCCAAATAGCCTCTTCTCCTAAGCCCCAAGTTCCTGACCAATCCTCTGTCAAATCTGTGGTTAGAAATATGGTTAATAAATTGGAAAACCCCAGTCTTGGTGTTGATGGTGCTAGCATTAGAAATAACCCTGCAATGATCCTCAGATCCAGAACCCCCATCCAATTGGTCTCCTCTTCATTTGCAAGACTTATCTCTGATACTAACACCATCGATCACTCGACTCCATCTTCACTCAAAGAACTAGAGGATGGTCATATCATAGAAGTTATATATGCCAATAAGGGTCTAGATGAAATTAGGCCTAGCACTATGCTCCCGAACTTTCCAGGCTCCCAGTTGTCTGGGTCCGACATAGGAGGAAATGGAGTTACTAGAGCTGAACCTCCTAGAACCAGTGAAGATGATGAGGATTCTATGAAAGGGCACTCCCTTAATAAAAAAAGGTAGGCCTGTGGGCTCCAAAAACAAGAAAAAGTCTGGCGATCAACAACGATCTCCCAACCAGCCCCCCATAAACCCTCCTCTTTAATGAAATACATATCTTGGAACATTCAAGGCCTTGAGTCGCTCGACAGAAAATTTGTTATTAAAAGGTTTTTGGGCTTGCATAAAAACTTAGATTTTCTGATGTTACAAGAGCTTAAGTCTATTGGGTTCTCCCTCGATACAACACTTGACTTCATTTAGTGAGATGCTATCAAAATCTATACCAACCACCCAAGAGGTAAAGGAGGAGTTGGGCTCCTTCTTGCCCCTAAATGGGCAATGTACCTCAAGGATAAAGGGACTTCCCCCTGTAATAGAGTATCTTGGGCTACCTTTGAGGTTAAGGGTTCTTGCTTTGGCATATGCTCCATTTATGCATCTAACGATTATAAGGAAAGAATATCCCTCTGGAATTGGCTAACTTCCCTCCCAAATATTCCCTGGGTCATGGCCGGGGATTTTAATATGATTGAATCCCAGAATGACAAGGTTGGGGGACTTCTGTTTGAATGGAAAAATGCAGAAAAGCCTCATTGGGATAGATTCAAACAACATATGCAACTATTTGACCCCCTAGAAGGCTCCAAACCTGATACCCCCAACCTATGGCACACCTGGTGCAATTTTCAGCAAAACACTAATAGGATCTACTCTAGGTTAGGTTCTATGCTAATAAAGACTTCTTCTCCTTTTCCCCCAACCAACTTGGGAATGTGGTTGCAGTCTTACCAACTACCCTGTCTGACCACTTCCCCATTCTAGCCATTATCAACATCAGGAACTCCATCACTCCTAGCCAGCCTCGCAATAAGAAATTATTGCTCAATACCTCCTTGCTGCAAGATGAGGATGTCTTGCATGCCATTAAATTAATTAGACTCTTCAATCTGCAACCGCATCTCCCCCAATCCCCCACGAATAGATGGCAGAGGAACATTTCCTCCTGGTAGAATATTCTCTAGACCATTGGCCAGAAGAAAGCCAAGGACTTCAAACTCATAGAAAAAACTCTTACTCTTCGACTCCACTCCCTAGAGCATGATATTCAAGTTCAACCTTCCTCCCCTACCTTTGCAAAGTAGGTCACCGAGGCAAGAGATATCCTCATAAAGCACCAGCAGGTTAAAATCAGAGGTGCCTTCTTCAGAGCCCGCAACCACTGGCTTCAATTTGATGATAAGGGCTCTAAAATATTCTTTAAACTACTCAAACAAAAATAGATCAGGGAAAAAATTGATAGAATAACTATAGACGATAAGGAACTCTTAGATATCAATGACATCAAGGAAGCCTTTGAAGTTTTTTACAAGACTCTGTTTACCTCTGAGGATAATGAGGCCACGGCAGATGCCCGTACTAGGTGTAGGACCATTATTCCTAATAGAATCTTTGAGGATGAATCCACCCTCCTCAAAGCTAAGCTAACCATGCAAGAAATCAAGGATTCCATTAAAACTCTAAAGGATAACAAGGCCCCAGGCCCTGATGGGCTTCCTATTGAATTCTACAAACCTAACATTGATTGGATCTCCATTGACCTCTATGATATCTATAATGAAGCCCTTGCCACTGGCACCCTAGGGGAATCCATAAATAGGGGTATTATTAAACTTATCCCTAAAGAAGGGGACAAAGCCCTAATTAAAAACTGGAGGCCAATTACCCTCCTTAACATTTCCTACAAGATCATAGCCAAAGCCTTAGCCTCTCGCCTTGAGAAGATCCTCCCCAAATTCATCTGCTCCACCCAAACAGGCTTCATTAAAGGTAGATACATCTTGGAGAATCTTGTAATGAGTTGGGAATCCATGGAATGGGCCAGAACCTCAGACCAAGATGCCGCCATGTTCCTTGTCGATTTTGAGAAAGCATATGACAGGGTAGAATGGAACTTCATCCTCATGATGCTCTCAGCCTTTGGCCTTCCTAATGAGTTTTGTGACTATATTCGAATCCTCCTCAAGGATGCATCCACCCTAGTTCAAGTTAATGGAACCCTCTCCCAGCCTATTCCCCTGTCTAGATCAATAAGGCAAGGTTGCTCCCTTTCCCCTGCTCTGTTTGTCATTGCCTCTGACGCCCTGTATTATCTCCTTAGAGATGACACTCTCTCCCCCCATGTCCAAGGCATTACCCTGCCTGATGACTCTGAACTGATTAACATCCAGTTTGTTGATGATACCTCATTCTTCCTGAAGCTCTCAGGACATAATATTGACTCCCTCAATCAAAAACTTAACATTTTTCATAGAGCATCTAGAGCCCAGATATCTAAAACAACATCCATCCTACTTGGATGGAAAGATAATCCCCCGGACTGGCTTCACCAGTTTGGCTATGTGTGGGGAGAACCTACTAAACTAGTCTGTTATCTTGGCATCCCCTTCTCGATATCTCCCTCTCTTAAGGACATGTGGGGCTGGGTTAGGGAAAAAATAGATAGTAAACTCAACAAGTGGGACAATAAGGTCCTATCGCTTGTTGGCAGGATTCAACTTTGCCAAAACATCCTATCTTCATACAGTATCTATTACTCCTCGGTATGGATGTTTAGCAACTACTAAATCTTTGAAATCCAAAGAGCTATCAGATGGTTCCTTTGGTCAGATGGGAAGGGTAAAAGGAAAGCCCACGCGGTCAAATGGTCCTGGTGCCACTTGGATGAAAAACCTGGTGGACTGGGACTTAAGGATCTTAGGCTACAAGGCATCTCCCTTGCTGCCAAATGGAAATTTCACTCACTGGAAGGACAAGAACCCTAGAAAATCCTCATCAGAAACAACATTCAAAATGGTGTTCCTAAAAATGCCAAAATGTGGAAAGCTCTCCCACTCAGCGACCTAATAGCTGGCAGTTTTACCGTGTCTGTCCAAGGCACCTAGGTGTTTAAATCCATCTGGAAAGCCTGGGAGCATGTGTATGGTCTAATTAGCAACTCAAGCATCAACTCTAACAACTTCCTACATGGTGAAAGGTCAATATGGTGGAACCTGCATCACAACTCCAAACCCCTTGCTTTAACCCAAGGTTGCTCTGCTAAGCACTGACACAACAAAGGAATCAAGTACATTATGGATATCCTTGAATATGATAATCTTATTAGCTGGGAGGCTCTTAGCACTAAATATGATCTCCCTGCATCACATAAAAAGACATATAATATGATTAAAAATGCATGCGTTCCCTTTAACCTCCCCAAAAACACCTAAGTAGATGCCCATAGATACCTCTCATTCCTATGCAAGGATGGCTCCACCCTCCCTAAAATCAAAGCCAGATCTATCTATACCTTGCTAAATAGTGACTTCTCAATGATCGAACACATCAACAAACTATGGTATGTTAACCATACCCCCCACACTTGGCAGAAAACCTTTGAGAAGCTCTGGCGATCCCCCATTCCCCCTAAAATTCAATGCTTCAGATGGCAACTCATTTTAGATAGACTACGCGTTAGGAATAAATCTGCTGAGTATGATCGGTACTTTGTCTGCAGAAAACTTGAGACCGCACGTTACATATTCTTTGATTGCCCCTTTGCTAGAGAAATTTGGCTTCTGTTTGGAATATCTATTGTAGAATCTATTTTTACTCTTGATATTGTTACTAGTTTTATTCATGGACTGTGGAAGGATACTAATCTTGTTTGGCAAATCTTATCTTCTTATATTCTCTGGTTTATTTGGAAAATTAGAAATGAGGAGAAGTTCCAAGGCATTACAAGGGAACGTACTGAGTTTTTCAAAAAACTCACACATTACAAAATTGTTGTGCAGGTATATTTTGTGATGAACCTCGAGAGAAACAAGCTACTGCAATTCCTAAAAGATGGTAGAGCAACCATGTTTGTTCATGAGATGCAAAATGGGTACGAATGGGCTAGAATCACAGAGAACCAGACCTCTTTTGACAAAATAGTGAAGAAGCTAGTAAAGGATCTACAAGACAGCAGGCCTCCCCCCTTTAGCAAGATTGAGATGTGCTCCCAGATCCTAGCAAGAAAGAAGGTGGTCTAGATGGAAGGAGAACAAGGCTAGACTACGTGGCTGGAGGATAAGGATGAGATCCTCCAATACTGAACTATTTTGCTATGTCCCCTCTTTTTGGCTAGAGCGATAATTGTATATAATCCTTTCTCTGGTTCTTTAGTTTTTCGGTAGTGGCCCTGCCCCCTACTCACTAGTTTTGTATAAACTCTACGTTTAAGTTTTTCTTTGGACTCTCGATATTTAATACAAAAAAAAAAAAAAAACTATTTAAAATAGACATTTTCAAATTTTCAAAATACAAAGAAATCTATAAAAACCTAAAAATCTATCATTTCTATAACACCAATATTTTTAAACCAATCATAGTGTACATAAATAATTTTTACAATATATTACATTTAAAAATCTAAATCTCAACATTTCAAAAAAAAATTTTAAAGAAAAACTAATCATCACTTTTAATTGCAAATTAATTTATTAATTGAGCTTAATGCAATAGTATTGCCTAGTGAAGTACTGAAATATGTAGTTAGCTGTGAGACTCAAAATACCGTTTGGCTATGACTTAAAACAAAATTACTTTGTTATTATTTGAATATTATATGGCAAAGGAAAAATTTAAAGTCATTTAATTTTTACTAGAATGAACAATCAAACGAATATAATTGTGACTTAACTTAATATTTTAAAATTTTGATTTGTGTTTTTTAGAAATTTTACTATTTAGTATTTTTTTTTGTAAAGATTTGATAAACATGAAATAGTGTTAAAAGATGATCTTGATTGTATACTTGAAGCTTCATATCCTAAATCATATCTAATTTTTTATTTCTAAAAAATGTTTCCACTTCTAAAAAATGTTTCCACTTCTTTAGTGAAAAAGAGAGAATTAGAAATGGGGTAGACATTTTCTTTTTCATAATTATAAATATGTGGGGATTATAATTTTATTAGTAAAATTATATTGAATTATTTAAATATGTTTAAGAAAGAATAAAAATGCTTGTGCTATTAAATTTTGATGGGTTTTTATTTTTATTTTAAATTTATATCTCATAAAATTGCCTTTCCCCTTTCTTGCTACTCCTACCCATATTTCTAAAATTTTATAAGTTGATGTATGTCATTATCCAAGGTGTAGCATTAATTAATGTAAAGGCAAAGCACTTCATGATACACACAAAAGAGAAATATTTATTCTGATTATTTTTATAAAAAATTCTAGATTTTGGACGAAGAAGAGTAATCAAGTGGGCTTTAAGAAGATATAGAAAAATATACTCTCATTTAAATAGACGGCGAGGAGAAGGAAGTAATCCTTTTAACCACTCATAGTAATAATACATAGAGGCATTAGACAACGGATACAAAATGTGATGTTGAAATACTAAACCCCTTTTACAAAAGTGTGATCAACATTTTGCAAGAGCCTCAACATAGATATTGGATGAATGTGGATATTGTGTCCATTGTCATCATCTAGGTTTTGGAGATAGGGAGGAAAGAGAAGATTGAGTGGGTGATGGAGTCATGTGTGGGGAAGTATTTTTTCTATGACCTTCAACCTATGCTCGCAAGGGTTATCTCAAGTTTTGGATTTGATCTCCAAGATTAGGAGGTATCAAAAGAAAAAGGAATCCATTTATTGATGTCATTTATCAATTGGAAAACTGGAGAAGACAGAGATTTGAGGAAAGCAGAATCGATGATGGGGTGGAAATTACTAGAGTAGTTTTTGTGTTTGAAAGAAGTGGAGGTGGTGGGTAGACAAAGACATGAAAAAATTTGTTGGGAATGACAAGAGGGGAAGTTGTGAGGAGTTGTGGCCAATGGGAGGTAAATTTTCCTTATAGGACCACTGGGTGAATGGTCCTGTGAGGCACAATGGGGTTCAATGTTGTTTGAATTTGTTGAAAAAACTTCTCCATGATCATCAAACAATGTTCCTCCTCTTTAGAAGAAACAAAACAAATAGTGTATCCATCAATTCTCCCCAATCATTAAGGGAAGAGGTAGGAAAAAAAAACTCAAGATGTGTGGAGTCTTTGATAGCTACTCAAGTGTCCCCATGTCGATGCTGAAAGTAACCCCCTCCAAATCAGGTGTACTAGTCCACACTACTAAAAAAGGCACTCCAAGATCTAGTGAAGATGAATGTAGAACAAGATCCAAAGACTCGCAAGTCTCCTCTAAGGATAAAGAGACCCCCTCCAAGTGTTGTACATAAGAATCTACAATCATGTCAACCTCGAAAGAATGATGACATAGAGAATGAATAAGAGGGTTAGATTGTTCCCTCACAACAATCAAAGAAGGATCATCTTCATCAAAGAGAAGATGAATTTAATCAATGATGTCTCCCAAATATGCAATTTAGGACTCCACAAACAAACCTATAATGTCTATCAAGTAGTCATCCCAAGGAACTTAAGCTAGAAGACAAGGAATATCTTGCTGCACTAAATCATAAGAAGGTAAAATTGTAGCAATATTTGCATCATCAAGTGGAATAGGTGATGTGATATAAATAAGAGGAGATGAAATGCAAGGCTAAAGAATGGGTTCACATGTGATAATACCCAAGTTCAAGTAACCAAGATTCTCCTTGAAATATGAATCAATGCAAAAAGTGTGATCACTATGTGTAGAATCATCCTCATCAATAGGAAGAAAATAAGCAAAGGAATAAAACCTAGATGCATGATCCACTACCCCTATAGTAATAAAAGCTCTACTCTCCAAGTCTCTAATAATAACTGAATCAGGTGTTAACTCAACAGGTTTCCTTGTTGCCCCATGAGTGATTTGATAGATGGAAAAAACATTGTTTTTCAAGTGAGATACACACAACACATCATCAAAGGAGTTAGCCCCAATAGAAGTAGAGCCTTTCCCAATCACATCTATGTATGTATGATTTCCTATCAAAATATGTGGCATGTTACAAGGCTCAAATGAAGAGAACATAGACTGCAAAGATGCCATATGATGAGAAGCTCTTGAATCTAGAAGCAATCTCCCCGAATCATGACTTGTAGTAGTACAAAGAGATTTTACCCTACCGTTTGACTACAGGGAAGGGGAAGGAGATGAATCCTTATTCCTATAAGTGGATGGTAAATCAATTTTATTCTTCTTGAGGATGGTCAACAAATCAATTTGCTTGGTGTGCCAAGGATGCTCATTATGACCACTTTTCTTGCAATAAGAACAAAAAAGCATCTCCTTATGTGATTTTATCTTAGGAGAGGAAGTAGAATCCTTTTGTTGAGGAGAGGAAGATTGTGCTCTATCTTGTTGTGTCTTAGGCTTGAACTTCTTCTGCTTGTTGGAATCCTTTCCTTGATTCTCTTGATTAACCACCAAAGCCATGGACTTTGAATTCTTGAGAATCCTCATGCTCAACAACTTAGATTTCTCTAACATCAACAATTATGTGAATGCATCAAATGTGGGCATAGTGACTGAACTACCCATTGTCAAGTGATGGTTTTGGAATCTAGAAATAAATGTTTTGTATTCTGATGGAAGCTTTCCCAATAGGTTGTAGACCAACTGTGCATACTTCCTATCAATGCCACAATCCTTCAGTTGTTCTCTTAGCTCATTTTCCTTGGTAACATAATCTTTAATTGTATCAAATTTCTTGGGATCCAACATGGTGAGATCATTATCAAGTTGATAGCCTCTAATCTCATCTATTTGACCATAAAATTTTCCCAAGACATCCCATGCATCTTTAACTATTTTACACTTGTTAATGTGAGAGATGAGATCCTTTGATAAATGCTTCCTCAATGTCCCAATAGCCATAATATTTTTAGTGATCCATTCCATGTGAGCATTAGGATCATCTTTAGGATCAGTTGGTTCAGTTATAGCTCCATCAATATAGCGACTTAATCCTTTTTACATAAGCTTACTCCATACATCAATTTTCCATGAAGCATAGTTATGTGGATTTAAAACTAGAAATTTAGTACAACCCATAGAAATAAAATGAAAGATAACTAAGAAAAGAGAGGCACAATCACACAAGACATCCCCCAAATTCACTCAATCAAGTGAGGTACACACAACACATCATCGAAGGAGTTATCCCCAATAGAAATAGATCCTTTCCCAATCACATCTATGTATGCATGATTTCCCATCAAAATATGTGGCATGTTACAAGGTACAAATGAAGAGAAAATAGATAGCAAAGATGCCATATGATGAGAAGCTCTTGAATCTAGAAGCAATCTGCCTGAATCATGACTTGTAGTAGTACAAAGAGATTTTACCTTACCTTTTGACTGCAAGGAAGGGGAAGGAGATGAATCCTTCTTCTTATAAGTGGATGGTAAATCAATGTTATTCTTCTTGAGGATGGTCAACTCATCAATTTGCTTGGTGTGGCAAGGATGCTCATTATGACCACTTTTCTTGCAATAAGAATAAAAAAGCCTCTCCTTATGTGATTTTATCTTAGGAGAGGAAGTAGAATCCTTTTATTGAGGAGAGGAAGATTATGCTCTATCTTGTTGTGTCTTAGGCTTGAACTGCTTCTGCTTGTTTGAATCCTTTCCTTGATTCTCTTGATTAACCACCAAAGCCATGGACTTTGAAGACTTGAGAATTCTCATGCTCAACAACTTAAATTGCTCTAACATCAACAATTATGTGAATGCATTAAATGTGGGCATAGTGAATGAACTACCCATTGTCAAGTGATGGGTTTGGAATCTAGAAATAAATCTTGCATATTCTGATGGAAGCTTTCCCAATAGGTTGTAGACCAACTGCGCATCCTTCTTATCAATGCCACAATCATTCAGTTGTTCTCTTAGCTCATTTGCCTTGGTAACATAATCTTTAATTGTGTCAAAGTTCTTGGGATCCAACATGGTGAGATCATTATCAATTTGATAGCCTCTAATCTCATCTATTTGACCATACAATTTTCCCAAGACATCCCATACATCTTTAAATATTTTACACTTGTTAATGTGAGAGATGAGATCCTTTGATAAATGCTTCCTCAATGTCCCAATAGCCATAATGTTTTTAGTGATCCATTCCATGTGAGCATTAGGATCATCTTTAGGATCAGCTGGTTCAGTCATAGTTCCATCAATATAGTGAGTTAATCATTTTTCCATAAGCTTACTCCATACATCAATATTCCATGAAGCATAGTTATGTGGATTTAAAAATGGAAATTTAGGAGAACCCATAGAAACAAAATGAAATAGAATTAAGAATAGAGAGGCACAATCACACAAGACATCCTCCGAATTCACTCAATCAAAGAACAAAACCCCCCACGCTCCCCCCCAAAAAAGATGATTTGGCACTTTATACTTAGTGTGATTACAATGGGCCACTTGCAAAAAATGGAAAAGTGGACTTCTGGTTTCAGCTTTACAACTTTCGTAAATAGGCCATAAGAGACTCCAACAAATATTGCAAGAGATCTAAGCTGGGATCCAAGCAAAATGCAAGTACCAAATAGGCCCAAAATGACCAAATACTGAAAATACAATTTCTACTCTATGGTAAAAATACAATAGCATCACATAAAATTAGACTAAAATTTTTTGCACTTTCAAAATAATCAGCACCTGAAAGGGAGGTCGTATGAGCCCAAACAAAGCCTCTGAAGTTGCAAAAATGAATATTGGATAGGTATAGTTGTTAAAAATAGAATATTTTGAAATAATTTTCCACCAAAATCAGAAAATACCACCACCACTACCTTGAGCATAGAAAAATATCCGAAATCAAAAAGAAGTTCACTAGAAAAAGAGCTAAAATGAGCAAGTTATGGGTCTCCAAAGTCGACTTGCAAAACCAAAAAACTCATTGGCTGAATTTTTTTTGAAAATACAGCTGAACTCATCATTTCATGATGTTAAATTTGATGTATATCTGGCCATCATAAAAAAATTCACCTCCTTGCCTATTAGGTGTCTATACTGTATGAACAAGATAGCTTGTCGTGTTAACCATATTGTCCGTATGTTGAGGTGGCAACACGGGTTGTAGATCACATGGATCTTCATATGTGCTACCTCGGTTCCACATTTTAGTATGAAAGTGTTGATGTGGTTTCTGATGTGGTGAGTGACTGGGCAGTGAGTTGGTTTAAAAGGAGGTCACCACGTGGGTGTTGAGCTGTGGGTTGGTGAATTACATTACTTCGCATGGATCTGAGTGTGCAGGGTTAGGGGAGTGAGCATTAGACACATGTCGTGTGCTCAATCTGATCGTCAATGGTGAAGAAATTCTGGCAGAGGTGGAGCGAGATTCAGAGCGGCGACCCTCATAGTCGAGGGGAGGAGCTAGTGGGTGGCCGACAGGGATGTGCGATTGAAGCATCAGACAGTGGACACTTAGGCAGTCTAGCTGATGGGAGTTGCAGTGAGCCGACAGAGTATGAGGTAAGTGCGGCAGGTTCAGACCATTGCTGGGAGGAGTACGGGCTAGAGCAGACGGAGTATGGTGGCTCCTGCAAACTGTGCAAACGTAGGGATAGTATTGTACAGGAGTGGGGTCACGGGACCCCACCTAATATGTATTTTTTTATTTAAAAAGAAAATTTTATGATATAATAAAAAACAGTAAAGTAAAGATAAAAAGAAAATAAATTAAAATTTTCGCAAAAAAAATAATATATTTTCTTTTTCAAAAAATTGTACCTGCATGCCCAAATTGGGCAGTTTTTTCTTCCAATGGCCGAAATTCACTTATTATCAAATATAGACAAATTTATACTGAACTTTCATGGACACAACCTCTTAGATGCAATGACGAGGTCAAAATCGATATAGGATGCCCCAAAATGTGCGTCTCCCTAGATCTAAAAATTGAATGCTCCAAAAGCTCTCTAGAAAGACTACTCAATGAATCCCCAATGGCTCTAATGCCATGTAAGAATTTGTTGAAAATAGTCAAGATCAAGACCTCAATAAATAGCACAATAGAGAGACAAAATAGATTGATAAGAATAAACTGTATTCTAATCAACATGCAAATACTCGATCACAACTACATACAATGTAGATGAGCTTTCTTATAAAGTTAAGGCCATATGGATATGTGATCACACAATCATGATTTGTTGTGGCTCAATGAGAAACAATGGTAGGTAAGGGTAGGTAGGAGAAATAATATAATATTCCATAAGAGGTGGATCACCCACTGAGTGTGGCAAGATCAAACTACAAAAGGTGGAAATTTTCTTACATACATCATCCCTATTTGCACACTTCCCCAAGTATCTCATACCCAAACTACTATAAAATGCATTATCCCAAGTCAACTGAAGTAAGATGTAATTATGAGGAATTATTTACACCAACAAATGTTTTATGGTTTTAAAAAGGATGTAAATCTTTTAGTCAATCTTGTAATATGCTTGGTTTTGAATTGATGTAATGTCATTTGATCTTTGTTTTTGAGGGTAGTGTAAATGTTACTTTCTTGAATGTAATTGGCGATGGTGGCTCATTTGAAAGTGGTTATGGGGGCTAGGGTTCAAGGATATAAATAGATTTTTTGAAAACTGATCAATCATTTTTGTTGGACAATGTAATTTTTTTTGTACTTTTGATTTTATATATTAATAAAATATCAATATTACTGACTAGAAAAAAAATGATTCTATGAATTATATTAGTATTTGAAATATTTTGATTATCAAACTCTCTTCAACTAGCTGACTTGGAACAATTGCTTTTAGTACTAATCCCTTTTTGTGTGTCTTATTTTTCTGATATCTATAACAACATCCTAATTTTGAAACTATTTCTAATATTTCTATGTGACACTTTTGGGTCAAGGTCTCCTAGCATCATTGACTTATATTTCCAAGCCCAAATTTCAGCCACAGGTTCCTCTCTAATTGCCATTTCTAGTTGTATACTCGATATCTCCATATCATTTTTGAAACTCTTTATTTTTCTAGATTACTACCAATTTTGCTTCATTGACATTAATTATATAACCAAATTTAATTTCAACTCAAATAGATCTAATTTGTAATTAGCCTTTTTCAATTGATTTGAGATTGATCCTATTAAATCTTAATGTAATATGGTTGAAAGTGGGTTTTGTTTCTAGTTCATAAAATTACACTACTGAATCCCCACTTTTTCACCATAAAAAATTTAAAAGTATCATCACGTGTCATATCCCTATGACATGGTAGACTCCAACAACTAAAATCAAACAATAAACTATGATAATGATATACTCCAACCAAATTTTATTAATCCTTTGCACAAAAATCAAAAGCATTTAAAATGGAAAATAGCTAGGCGTGGAATAGAGAGACCAAGAAGCACTTCCCCTAGGAAATCATTTCCCAAAACAACTTCTAACATGATTTTTCCAAAGCAAATCAAAATATCTCACTTGAAATACCATGTTGTGGCATAAAGACAAAGCTCATATGCCAACAAGAATTCAACCTTATATAGCTAATAGATGCACATTCTCATCATCATATCCTCATTTGCACTCAATATATTTATTTTGATTAAAGGCTAAACATATGATTTTAGAAATAGCTATAAATTCTCATGCACAATCTAATATAGATTTGACAATTACCTCCAAGAAACAAGAATTAAATATTAAATAAAACTAATTAAAAATTACAAACAATATAATACTCTTAATTTCATTGATTTAAAAATAGTTTAATATATTTGTAAGAATAAATATCTATCTTTTATAATTTTATATTCAAGTTATAAATAGCAGTACTAATAAAAATATTCAATGTATTATAAAATTAAATATTTCAAAATTATTTTATTATTAATAATTATAATATAAAAAAGCTATGAAAAGCAATATTAAATAATAATAATAATAATAATATAGAGTTTACAGATGTATAGAAACTCTATTTCAAAAAGCATTTATTGATCTTAATTGACACTGCATGACAAATACGCGTGGCAGGCCATATAATACTTGTCGCGCAAATTTATAACTTGTCACTATAATTCTGCAAATCTCTACACAGCAGCACTCTACGTGTCTTTCTTAGTGCTGGTTTATTGCCCTATAAATACTCCCATTATGCAAGAAGTTGTTCAGTTGAGTTGCAGTAGAATTTTAATGGAGGTTGAAGGCTATGGAAATGTTTTCTCCACATCAATTTTCTCATGATCTAATTAAAAACATTAGGGTATGCTTGTTTTTTAATGTATATAATTTTAGGATATAAAATAGGTGGCGTAATTATTTTTAATAATTTATTGAATTTGAGTTTTCTCTTTGGAATATATGAATTTAAATTAAATATTTTTTAAGTTTTATTTTATTTAATGAACAATTTTTGTTTTATCATTATTCATTGAATGATTATAAATATTATTTTATTAATTTTATTAAATTCATTAAAAAAATTAAATCATGTAATTAGTATTATTTGATAATGATAACAATGGGTGGAGTGTAATAAGACGAGAACAAAATCTTTTATCTTTGACTTTAAAGTTAAGAATTGTTTACATCTTTAAATATAACTATAAACATAATATTTTCAAAATAAACACCACAATAAAAATAAAGATATGCGTTTATCAAAATTATAAAAAACAAACATATTTTAAAAATAATATATCATATCATAATAATCTATTATATAATATTTGCAAATAGATGATTAAGAAAATTAAATGATTTGTTTTTTTAATATTTTTGTGCAGATTTTTGGAAGGAAGATGAATCACGTTTTGAACCACTCAAGGAGCCTATTGAAGGCAATCTGAATACACTAAAAGAGCTTGATGAAATTGGCAAGCTATTTGAAGAGGGGTTTAAACTTTGAAATTCATGTACCTTCAAATGATCCATTTAATTCTACCATTCAAATGGTGGATTGTGCATATATAGATGTTGCACTTGAAAATTCATCTTGACAGGCACTGAGAAGATTGATATTGCTTTTTTCACTAGATTTTTGAAAAATAAAATTGTTTGCACTTTTTAGTCTTTATATTGTAAATGCACTTCTGAATTGATTTTGACAAATATTTTTTTTGTGATCTGTAAAATCATTGTATGCTTTCTTATATAAAATTTAGTTTTGTTAAAGCACATAAATAATAGCTTTCTTTCTTCCCTAGACCGTTTTCATTATTATCAGTCGCAGCTAAAACTAACTATTCACCAATATTTCAGAACTAACTACATTATGGCTTGTTTTGTAGTGCTATCTAACTATATAAGATTTAGCATAAATTGTTAGGATAATTCAAGGATAGTTTGGTCAGCTACTTGGACCAGCATTATAAACAACTTAACAATAGAAAAAATTAAGAAACTTTCCAGCAAACCCATAACATATCGCCCATTAGCGATAATTTGAGTGGTTTTTTTTTAATGGTTTTTTCGATGGAAGGTTCTAAAATTAGGTTAAA
Source organism: Cryptomeria japonica (assembly GCF_030272615.1). Taxonomy (NCBI): domain Eukaryota; kingdom Viridiplantae; phylum Streptophyta; class Pinopsida; order Cupressales; family Cupressaceae; genus Cryptomeria; species Cryptomeria japonica. The sequence continues at coordinate 158,202,486 of NC_081411.1, forward strand.
AGGGAAAGACAACTTTAGGTGAAGAGTATCATGGAGAAATTGTTGTCTTAATTACAGTGTTATATTGTGTTTAAGTTATCTAGAATTTTAAGTTGGTTGTGACCTATGAATATTTAGGTATTGTGAATTTTCAAAGATTTTGTTATAATATATATTGTTATTAATATTAATTTTAAGTCTCTTGATTTTTTATTTTTTTTATTTATATTTTTACAATTAATTTGTTTTCAAATTTTAGGACATTGCACCATTAGACTTATAATCAATTTCAATGTTAGATCTAGGCTTAGTATTTTAAATAAGATAGGTTGTAAAAGCAACATGGTCCTATCAAGGCATCTAAGAATTCTCAATGTATTGGGTTGTAAATTTTTTCATATATATCAGGCACAATAGTAGACAATAGAATTAAAAAGATATGATTTATTGTACATATAATACCAAACTTCTTGCTTGCCAACTATTAAATGCATAGGAAAATAGTTGCATCTATCAAATTCTACCTCAATTATATTGGAAGCTCAATATAAGACACACTTTCATTTAGATTGAAATTGGATAAAAGGTTTCAAGGAATTTTTTAATCCCTTAGAACTTACCAAGTCTCACAAAATATCCAGCACATTAAGAAATGTTAATAGTAATTTATGCATAATAACCTTCACCTAAATATAATCAATCTCTTCAATACTATGTGAATAAGATGCTCACAAATATTTCTACTTCTCATTATGGGACTTCTACGACTAATACCTCACTCTAGTGGAACTCCAAGAAGCAACTTTATTTTTTGCTAATTATAAATCTCTCGGATGTGATCAATTCACATACGAATTTTAAAAGTCCTTGCAGAATAAATTCAATCCTAATCTTTAATAGGTCTACCAAAAAGTTTTGACTGCTAATTCGTTAAAGTCTCTCATAAATAAAAGAAATATACAAATCATAAATAAGGATAACAACCTTAAACAAATATACAATTAATGATTGATTACTTATTTGAATAGGAGGTTTTGACATTATATATCTTTCATTTGTTAAATAATTTATTATATAAACAAAGGAAATAGATTTCACTAAAAGAAATAATATCCTTGACAACTTTATTCTTATCTCCTCCTTAAATGAGTCAAGTGTTCCCAACAATAACCTTATTCATGAAAAATAATTTTGTAAAGACTTATTGTTGAATTGAATGGCCTTTCATCTTTCCATGTGCATGGCCCTTGATTTTGGTCCCAATTTTTTTTTTTTTATTAGTCTTTTATGAGTGTTCTACTTGTTTCACCATTCATTATTTGAGATTATCATTTCATTCACCAAGGTTGTCATCTATAGAAATGCTTTATGTTATGGCCAAACTAAAGGATTAGACTAGTTGTTAATAGCCATTTGAGTAATGGATCCTTATACTTTTGGACATGTGAGATTATGTTAGCCATTCTTTGTAATCTTTCAACACTCTTTTTTTTTTATATTTGACTTTAAAATCTAGTGGTAAAGAACACAATATTATATTAATATCTTTTCTCAAACTTGTTATTATGGATAAATATATTGCTCAAAGAAGTGTTTAAAATTGATCAAAAATCCCTCTTCCTATCAATCCTCTTTCTTAGAAAATAAATTGTACTTCTATGTACTCAAAAAGTTTAGATTTAAACCCAAAGTGTTCGTTGTGACTCATGTTTACCATTCTTCCTATTCCAAAATATAGAATGATTGTTTATATATTTTATTTGTGCCAAAAAAATCACATTATAATATAAAAATAGTTCAATTATTATTTGTTAATTGTTTAATTCGATAAGGTAAAATAAATCTTCTGTTCGACTGGAAAATAAATAAAAGTAATGCTTATTTATTTATTTTTATTTATGATTGCTAATCTTTTGAAGAAGAGGGCACCTGGAGAGAAGACATCTCTATCGTGGAAGAGAATCAAGTTGTGTTATAGGGAAAATTTGCCTTTATATGTTTGCAGTTTCCAATTTACTCAAGCCCTTCACATGTTGATTGCCCAGTTACATTCAAGCTCGCAGAAAGAGACATGAGATTACTATGTTCAGATTTTCACTAATTTAATTAATGATAGAAAGGATTTAATTAATCAAAACATAAGAGACATCGATATTATTTTGTTATTCGTCATGAGGCGATTTACAATGGGATTAATGTTGTCTGTAAATATTGACGGTTGCATGTCTGTTAGCTGAGATGAGATGTACAGAATAACCCAAACTTAAATAAAAAAACAGTTCAATGCCACTGATCTGCATCCATTACGTTTTATACTCTCTGCCAACAACTTAAAATAGTTATGTAAGAGTGTGCCCAAGTATTCATGAATTGAGGCTTCTTTTGGAGACCCACTGAAATATACATTTGCTCAATTTTTTTTGGCTCCATTAAACAGACACTGGCCTTGCTTGGGCTTTGCACAAAGGTTTAATATAATATGATTAATATCTTCTTTCTGCATTAACCAATTATGAAATCGCGGATCTATATGAATGCTCTGTGATGATTATGAAATCGCGGATCTATGTGAATGCTCTGTGATGATTGATCATTATGAATATGTTTTGGAGAGCTTTTTGGGTTTATTGTGGAGGCGACCAGTTTACATGCTGAACGCATTAGCAAGTCTTCTTTTTCTTGGAGGAGGATATGTAGTAAATTTTTGCGTGTTGTACTTTTTATATTGGCTGAGTTTTTTCTGCAGTTGGCAGGATGTTTTTAGGGATGACATTCCTTTTTCTGGCATGGTTTTAAAAATTGTTTCTGGACTATTTTTTTTACCAGCAACCTTCGATTATTTTTTTATCAATTTTTTATGGTCTTGAAGAACAATATATTTAGTGGCACAAAAGAAAGCAGTGAGAAGCCCAAGAGAAGACAAGAGAGACATTTGAGGGTGAGAAAGAAAAGAATACAGAGAATTTTTTGCATGATATCCAACAAAAAAATGAGAGAGAGAGCAGTAATGGGCATCGATAAGGGACATGAGCATCTTGAGGAAAGATAAGGAATTCTCAGATCCATTGCAGATTCAGTCAAGGGCGTTGTTGGAGGGGGTAATACCAAATCATTGGATCAGTAGATGGAGCAAGGAAAGCTCTGAAATTTGTCTTATATTGATATGTGGATAGTTAAACATAATATTTAACTCAACCGTATTGCAAAACACACCTGTTGTGGTTTGCTTTGCTTTGACAGCTTTGAATTGATCATGATACAAATGTAGTGGAGGGGTATTTATATATATTCTGTCTTATATCTTTTCATTACTAAGTTTGAATTAGATGTGTATGAACATCTCCAGCAGGAGAGATGAAGAATATTTTATATGCTTTTTCGTTTGATTAGGACCTCTTAATAAGATTTATCATTCCTCTTTCATATGAAGAATTAAAGTCTCCATTTCATTGTAAATAACTCGAAATATAATTTAAACAATATGTTTTAGGTCCTAAATATATTGTCATGCCCCAACATTCACAAAATGAAAGCATGGCATAATTCTTGAGAAACCATGGATTCTTAAAAAAAAGGGTAAATATTGGGGCACTGCTTATGCTGTATAATATTTCTTCATGTGAATCAAACCTTCCATATAATTCATATCTCCATATCAATTTTCAGCCAAAGGGATACTCATATCCCAACTCCTCATAAAAATTAGGGTACTCATACTCTTATTCCCAACACCTCATAATAATTGGGTATTCATACCCTCATCATCTAAAGGAGTACCACACCCATGTTACCCATTCACAACACACAATAATACAAAAGTACAACAAAGAAATTACACAAGCACATCAACACAAAATCCCCAGCCCATTTACACAAAACAAAAAACATACAAATGCATATTATACAAATACATCATCACAAAAAAGGTAGAGATGCTAACCCTTCAAGCTGATTTTCTTTTCCTTCCAAACCTCTCCCTTCTTCCTAGATAGAGATGCTAACCCTTCAAGCTGAAATTCTTTTCCTTCCAAACCACTCCCTTCTTCCTACCTACACCTGGTTTTTTTTCCTTCCTTTCTTTTTCAAATGTCCCATCTCCTAGAAACCCACTCCATAAATAGAATCCTTGAAGAGAGGCTCTCAAGGAAAAGGAAATAACCCTTGGCACATTCACTTCCAACCTCTTCCTAAATGCAACAATCGTCCTCTTACTCATCCAAATAGAAAGATTTGATCCTTTCTCACAACAACTCCCAAACATAGGTGCACAAAGAAAAACAAAAAAAAGGCCTTAAAGTCATAAAATTTAAATTAATACCCCCTCAAAACACCCCAACCTCTAGCCTAATGACCTAGGGGCCTAATTTCATGGCACTAAGGTGATTTGGTGCGTAGGAAAAGCTTCTAAATGTGGAAACAAATAACACAATAATAAACATTCACCTCAACCAAATCACATACCATATTCATGAAGAAAATCACATACACAACATAATACACATTGGTCCTAACCCTTCCACATGGGTTAGAATCAGTTCAACTGAGGTATCACATTATGAGTTACACCGAGTCCCCCAAATGTCCATTGGCTTATCCTACCCACTTAGAAGAATATATTCTAAATTATGTGCATGAAGTATAATAAAAGTAAAACATCACATATATTTAGATTTCTCAATATCATCAAGTCCAACTAATCATCATAAGAGTAATGGTAGGGAACACATTAAAAAATAACATAATAAATTTATCTCCAACAATTCACAAGTCACCAGAATTATATATATCAACATTGTCCATCATATGATAATGCAAAAAAAAAATGAGATCACCATGAGTAAGCATAAGATAAAGAGGTCCACCATATGAGCAAAGAGCATAATGCCAAGAGGTAACCACCTATGCTTAAAAACAAAATGTCTAAAGCATCATATTAAATAGTCCAACATAAGATCCATAACATGAAACAACAATAGTCTATGATTCAACAACTAACACAACATCTTTATCAAATACTATAACAATGATGTAACAATGATATAAAAATGTAGCATAGTGAATGTGAAAAAAAAAAGTTTTATTTACATAAATAATATAAAGTGGAATAAATTACAAAAAAAATGTAATTAAAATTAGAAGAAGAAAAGGAATGAACCAAAATTTAGATAGAGAGATAATCAAATTATATTATTATTTTAACTCATTGTGATAATTGTTTTAAATGTTTTAATTTTAACATTATAATTAATAATTTTAGGGATACAATTCAAATAATTAACAATAATATTCTAATTATTAATTATATTACAATTCTAATCCTAATTCTTGCTAGTTATTATAATTTTTTAAATTATTGGAATTATGGTTAGGGCTCGGTGTAGGGTGAAGGTTAAGGGTATATTTAGAATTAGGGTTAGGAATATAGTTAGAGTCATAAATAGAGTTAGTGTTATGTGTAGAATTAACTTTACAATAGCAATTAGGGTTAGGGTTAGTAACAATGTCATTCTAAAATTCTAGGGTTAGAATTGAAGTTATGGGTATGATTAGAATTAAGGTTATTAGTAGGGCTAGAATCAAGGGTTAATGGTAATATTGATGTTTTTGGGGCTAGGATTCAATTAGAGTTATCGTTTAATATGAGTTATTGTTTAAGTAGCATATATATTTAATAATATATATAAAATATGCTAAGAGATATCCTTCTTGAGTTGTTTATTCAATCTAGGTTTAGAATTAAAGTCATGGGTATGATTACAATTAAGGTTATAGATGGAGTTAATATCAAGGTTATAATTATGATTAAAGGTAAAATTGATGTTACAGAAGGGTTCAATTAAGGTTATGGTTTAATATGGGTTCAATTTATATACTGCTGCTGCTCAATATTTTTAGTAATTATTTGTGGAGCAGTTGGCCCCATCAATATTTATCCTTACTGCTTAATTTTAAACAAAGACACGTTAACTTTGTATTAATAGTATTAATGTTGGAATGCAGTAGATTGCGGAAAAGATCATGAACCGACCATGCATTATCCCGCAAGAAATTCATGCTCAGCTGTATTTTTGAGCTGTTAGTTTGGATTTTAATTTGCAAAATGTCCATGCAATTATTCAGTTTAGTTAAGTTGCTCTTAATTAAAGGATAAGGCAGCATATGCATGAAAATGATTAATATGCAAAGTCTATATAATAATCGTTGTATGCAATGTAATGGTGTGTTTGAGAAAGACCTCTATCGAGGTAGCATGTAATCCTTTTTTTTAGTTGAATAAAGATATTAAATTTGTTTGTGTGTAAAACAATCCTATGTGTGTCTTATCCATGTTTCTTTTCAAAATGGCCTACAATGGATATTCTGTGAACACCATTAAATATTTGTTAACATAAATGTTCATATAAAATATTTTCTTTGTGCAGCCATTAGCAAACAAAGCATTTGGAGTGTTAAGCAAATACAACGAAAGGCAGTTTTAGGTACTTACTTCACTCCTCTCATGTGATGATGCTTTAAAATTTATTCTGAAAGTTCTGCATTTTTTTGTTCTTGTTACCTGTTTGTCATTTAAAATTTAGGTACTTACTTCGCTGCTCTCATGTGATGATGCTTCTATGTTTGTTTACGGGTTAATTTGGGGTCTATTTTTCAAAAAGCCGTCGAAAAAATAATTAAGCCGAGAGGCTTCCTTAATTAATATAGAAACAGTTACGAGAAAAGTAATTTCGAGATAGAAAAGGGATCAAAAATAAATTTTCTTAGGTCAATTCCATTGCCGTTTGGATTATAATTTTATTTTTCATAAAAGCATAAGCCTGCTAGCCCTTAAAATAGTAGGGGCGGAACTAGAGAGAGTTTTTTACTTACAAGCTTGGTATATTTAGTTTATTTGATATGATGTGTATATTGATAAATAAATTATGACAATTAATATGTTTATATATCTTGGAATCAAAGTATCCAATCATTAATACATTATGATAATTAATATGTCTATATATCTATAAATTTTATTGGTATTCTTAATAAAATTTATCAAATAAAAACTAAAATATAATATATTATGTTTTATTTCTGGGTTGAGCTTAACTGGTTAAAACAAAACCCAAGTTCAATTCCCAATAAGGACATTTGAAATGGAATTCTAAGCTGTGATTAGCCTTCCAAAAAAAAAAAAAACATACTATGTTTTATTTCTCCCACATCTATATCTAATATAAAAATGATTAATGAGTTTTCAATTAAATCATATTTTTTCTATTTTTTCTATTTGTCAATTGTAAATTTCAAAAATCAATTGAAAATAAACTAATTGTTAATCCAATTAACTACTAAAACAGTAGAATTTATTTTCATTTTAGAAGTTAATAGAATAGAAATGTATATCTAAAAATCTATATTTTAATTTTATTCTATAATTGATGATTTATTTAAAAATTAAAAAAAAAGGAAAAAATGAGTTTGATTTTAGAATTTAAATTGATTTATGGGGGAAAGGGAAAATGGAATAGAAATGTTACTATATATTTTATTATCATAAACCTAATTTAATGCTAACTCTAATATTGAATAGAAATGTTACTTATATATTTTATTATAGTAGACCTAATTGAACCGTAACTCTAATATATTTTATTTAATGGAATAGAAATGTTACTTATATATTTTATGATCATCAACCTAATTGAACCCTAACTCTAATATATTTTATTTATTGGAATATAAATGTTACTTATATATTTTATGATCATAAAATATATTCCATTTCTTTTAACCTTAACTATAATCCTAAAATTATGCCCTAGCTATATCTTGAATTGTCATATAACCATAATTTAACACTAACTATAGAAATGAAATAGAAATGTTACTTATATATCTATAAACAATTTAGAAAGTTATTGGTGTTTTTTTCTATTCCAATTATGATCATATTCCATTTCTTTTAAACTTAACTATGACCCTAAAATTATACCCTAACTATAACTTGAATCGTCATATAACCATAATTTGGCACTAACATGATATAAATCCAAACCCTAACCCTAACCTTATGATATAAAACCTAATCCTAGAAGTAATTATAACAATAACACTAAATCCTAATCCTTACAACAATTATCACCCTAACCATTAACCTAACCCTAACCAAATTAACATAATTGTACCAATGATGTAAACCCTTACTACAATCATAAATCTAACTCTTAACATTAACCCTTACCTATGACATAAACCCTAATCTTAGACATAATCCTAAGCATAACACTAAATCCTAAGCCTAACAACAATCTTATTCTATGTTACATCTCTTAATCCTAACCCTAACCCTATGATATAAACCCTAACCATAGACATAACCCTAACCATAATTCTAAATATTAAGCCTTTGAACCACAATCATAAACTCAACCATAACCCTAACCTTGATGCTAATCCTAACCCTAACGTTGTGATATAAACCCTAACCCTAAATGCAAAACTAACCATTATCATAAATCTTAATCCTAACCCTAATCCTAATTTGATGATATAAACCCTAAACCTAGAAATAATCATAATAATAATACTAAATCCTAAGCCTAACAACAATCGTAACCCTAACTTTAAACCCTAAATCCAAACCTTAACCGTTAACCTAACTCTAACAATGATATAAACCCTTACTGCAATCCTAACCCTAACCATTAACCTAACCCTAAAAGTAATAAAAACCATAACTATAACCCTAACCCCGATCCTTAACCGTGAGTATAACCCTATGATATACATCCTAACCCTACACATAATCCTAACCATAACCATAAATCCTAAGCCTAAACATAGTCTTCACCCCAACCTTGACCCTGACTCTAACCATTAACCTAGCCCTAACAATGATGTAAAATCTATCTATAATCCCTAACCGCAACCCTAATCATATGATATAAATCCTAACCCTAGACAAAACCCTAAACATAATTCTAAATATTAAGCCTAACCACAATCTTAAACTCAACCATAACCTTAACCATTATGCTAACCCTCACCCTAACACTGTGATCTATAAACTATAACCCTAAACATAAAACTAACCATAAATGTAAATCCTAATCCTAACCACAATCTTAACCCTAACCCTAATCATGATGTAAATCCAAACCCTAGCCATTAAAATAACCCTAACAATGATGTAAACCTTACCTATAATCCTAACCCTAACCTATAACCCTAACCCTACACATAATCTTAACCATAACCCTAAATCCCAAGCCTAACCACAATCTTAACACTAACTGTAACACTAAACATGATGTAAACCCTAACTATAAACCTAATTCTAACCTTAACCCAGACATAATCCTCACCATAATAATAAATCCAAAGCCTAACCACAATCTTAACCCTATCCCTAATCCTAATCTTGAAGTAAATCCAAACCCTAATCATTAACCTAACCCTAATAGTGATGTAAACCCTAACTATAATCCTAACCCTAGATCATAGCCCTATGATATAAACCATAACCCTACACACAATCCTAACCATAACCCTAAATCCTTGCCTAATCAAAATCTTAACACTAACCATAACACTAAACATGATGTAAATCCAAAACCCTAACCATTAACCTAAGCCCAACATTGATACAGTACTATTAATCACCTTCTAAAATATTTTCAGGATCTGATATTTCTGTATGGACAAGTGAAATGATGATCAACTGTAAACTATTCAAAAGTGGCAAGGAACCAACATATTTTGAAAGAGGGTTTTTCATTTCTTGGTTCTAATGATATGTAACATTTGATTTTTTAGAATGTTGAGCTTTTTTAAATATTAATACTTCAATGCTACCTTATGTGAATGATCATTCATTAGGCCCTACAAGCTCATACAATTATTTTATCCCTTTCTCATAATTGGGCCTAGGAAATGCTTATATAATGTCCGTTTGTTGTATCCATTGTGCATATAGTTTGACAGAATTGTACATTTCAGTTTATAGAAGGTTTGTTGGATAAGTGATGTGCATATGGTTTGATAGTGTGATGGATCAAAGGAAGTAAATAACAAATCAAAGGAAGCATACTTGAAGTAAATAATAGATGAAAGGAAGCATACTTGATTATGCACGAAAAACCCCGATTATAATGCACTTGAACCTGCAAATGCATACACTATTTTATTTTCGATAGATTTAAAATGAGCAGATCTTGCAGGAAAAATATTATGAAATCTACTAGAGCAAATTTTTTAAAAAAAGGAGATGAATTTGGTTGTGGATCCCAACATGCATCTTTTCCAATCCCATGCGTCTTTAACTACCACACTTTGTAAAGCACAAACAAATCTCTCTCCAATGCACTAATCTCCTCCATGGTTGCTATTCAAATGAGAAATACTAAAATACACACAAGCTAAAAGCAATTAAAATATAACAGTTGGAGAATCCTCATTTATGAAATGTCAGGCTCTTCGAATTCTATGAAGGCTGTCGAATTTCATGTGCCTAGTTTCTCTAAGTGAAATTGCTAGCTTTAACCACCATTCGAATTAATGGAAGAAATTATTATCATTATGGACACAAGATGGCAGGACCCTTCGAATTCCATATGTTGGAAATTTTTTGTTTCATGGATGTACTGACATTGTATAGGATGCCTCTTGACATAATAATGTATTTATCCTAAATAATTTTCAGTATATATATATATATATATATATATATATATATATATATATATATATATATATATATATATATATATATATATATATATATATATATATATATATATCTAGTTGATTTTCAATCCATTTAAAATAAAATAGAAATATTTTTTTTAATCATAAAATAAATCACATTTAATTAAAACTAGACTACATATTAAACAAAATAACAAATAATATTTTAAATAAAATTAAAAAAAATATTTATTGGACTGTTGTTCGCTGCACCCCCTTTCTCCACCACGTGGTGGTGTTGGTGTTGTCCAACACCCACCACCACTAGTGGTGGTGGTGCTGCCCAGCACCACCCACCACACTACGTGGTGAGTAGTGCTTCCTAGCACGCACCAGGCCAACACGCGGCCCCTTTTTTTGTATATATTGTTTTTTAATTTATTTTTTTATTCAAAATTTTCTAAATTGAAACTTAAGAATTTTTATTTGTTTTTTAATCAAAGCATTGGTGTCAATAAATTGAGCTATATTATTATGGTGGTGGGTGTTGGACAACACCACCCACCACACTACGTGGTGAGTAGTGCTTCCTAGCACCCACCACCACGTGGTGGTGCTCACAGCACCAGACCAACACGTGGCCCCTTTTTTGTATATGTTTTTTTTTAATTTTTTTTTTAATTCAAATTTTTCTAAATTGAAACTTAAGATTTTTTATTTTCTTTTTAATCAAAGCATTGGTGTCAATCAATTGAGCTATACTATTGTAAAAATCATTTATAATTGTTATCATTTAATTCTTGAATAGCATGTTTATGTTTGTAGAAGGAAACAACTCATAGAAAATAGAAAGTTGCATTTTTAATTGTAGCTTTAAATGTTTCCTATAAAATAAAACTTGAACTAATTATAATTGGTAACATCTATTTCAATGTATTATAGCTTAAAAAAATTTCTATTGATAAAGATTTCCAAAATAAAAAATCTTATTTGAAAATATTGATGGACTTTATTTACAATTGTTTGTGTAAGAAGCACAGAAAATGTTCTCAATCTCTTTGCCCACATAATCAAAAATATTTTGAATTCTTTGAAATTTTATAATAGAAAGCATTTTAAAGAGCATCAATACAATTTATTTAAAACCTTCCTATATCAACAAGACATACTGTAACACAAATTCTACATAATGAAGTATATAAGCATCCTAGAGTGAATATCAGCTAATCTCATTGTAATAAATAAAAGGGTGAATTCGCTGAGAGATAATCAAGTTGTATAAAACAATATTTTTTTCTATGTTGCCCCAATTTTGACACACTTACAAGATAAGAAAAGGAAATAATGATGGCAAGTAGCAAACGAAATAAAATAAGCTATAAAAGCAATGATAAATAGATTCATGATTTGAACAATGAAACAATATATGAGATAAGAGAAATAAAGCTCATAAATTATACATTTTACTCTCCTCTCTACAATCAAACAAAAGATAAATCAAGTAAACAAACAAAATTTAAAAAATAGCATTCAATGGTGTTTATCGAGAATCAATTGCATCTAAATACTCATATTTACCAAAAAAAAATAAATCCATATCATAATCCGGACATGGTAATTTTGAGTATCCAGTTCTCTTATATTCAAGCTATAATTTTAAATTGTTCATATATGCCCTTCTATCTACTATTCAAGCAAATACAAAAGTACAAAAAAATAACACGCTTTGCTTTATTCTTGCCAAAAGATAAATAAAAACATGAAAGCCCTAAATTGAAGGAAGGAGATTAATCTTATCCAAGGGATGAGATTGATCCCTCTCGGAATAAAAAATAATCAGACCTAATAAAAAATCAGACCATGATCTATGTATTCTAAATTTGAATCTTATCCGAGAGATAAGATTGATCCCTTTGGGAGGTTAATCTTTATATTAATTGCCCATGGGCCTACTCTTCTTTTGTAATTTTTTTCTCATTTTTTTTATTGATGTATATTTTTTATTTTTTCTGTTGAATAGACCTGTGAAGTAGGCAATTCACCATTCACCATGCTTGGATTGGACATTCTTTTGTATAAATAGATGTAACTGAGATTTTGTTTGATATTATGCCTAAAATAAATATGGTACTTTGGTTTTATACGGTATGTTAATCACCTTCTAAAATATTTTGTACATCTTATGGTGAATAAACTTAAAACATCTATTAATTATAAGAAGTGAATAATACTTCTTAAGATTGTAATACTATGTAAAACAATCTATTAGTATTCATGAGTTACTTTATATGGTACATTAAAATAGAGGTAATGGTAGGAGTTAATCTAATATAAGCAAGCAGAAAGAGAGAAGAAAATGATATACCTTTGCTAGTAGTGCCTTATTAATTGTTAATCGTGCATATTTATTTAATTTAAATTTATAGAACATGAATGAATTGTCATGCTTAACTTATGTGACAGGTTAGTAATTGGGATTGAAATGTATCTTGTCTATTAGTTAAATCAGTAATACGATTCTTTATGTGATAGTTAAATGCTAAATAGTATATATGTGGATATAAAAGAAAATGGATGTTATTACTCCTTTCATGATAATTCTTAGCATAGATTGAATTAATGCTTGCACTTGCAATATTTTCATATGAATATGAATGTAAACTAAATGAATGATTGCACATATTTTTGAGATCAATGACATGAACAATAACATTAAACGAAAAACTTACACTATCATTGGTAAAGCATGTGAAATACAAGATTCTTGTAGATGTAGTAAGATACTTGAAAACTGGAATAACACTAAGGCTGAAAACTATTATGGAACTTAGTAAATAAACATCATTAGATGCTAAATGATAATTTTTACAATTGTGTTATGGCTGTCATAAAACTAATGTTGCATAAATGATATTATGAACATGTAGAATTGCATATGTAGGTTAATGAGCATGCCTTGGTATATGCATTTAATAATGGACAACAATAGTAGTATATTATGTAAATCATATGTTATAGGTTAAAATGAATACATGCATTGAAGTTTTGGTCCATGGTATGGTTAAATCATTAGTATCATGGAAGTGGCTAATATGATGATGGTAAATTAAGTATCGATCATAAACCAAATGATGTAGGAACTAGTAGTGACATCAATAACCTAGAGAAATGTTAAAACCTTGTAATGTCTTCACTTGTGTCAGTAATATTATATAAAGAGCAATAGATAAACACTTAGCATTGTTTTCAATCCATTGAACTAAAACATTAACTTAGTGTCTAGTTTGAGTAGATGAAACCTTATTAGTAAACAAAAAAAAATTATTCCATTCTTTTGGACCTAGTTGTAGTAAGTTTCCCTAGGGTTTGTTGGTGGGAGCTACATAAAGACCCTTCGATGGAATACTATGGACTATTTGAAACCTCCCACCAACATTATCTAGTCACAATATAAAATTTTCAACATGTAAATAGAAAATATTTTATGAAACATTCTACCATGTTAGGAAGCTTAGTGATTTTCTTGTTGTCTTCCAACTTTAGACATGTCCGATATAATCTTCCAGTACAAGAAAAATAGTGTCATGAATGTCTAGCTAGAACTGCATTGTCATTTTACAATTTGAATTTTTGACTTCTAAAACATTTATTAGATCTTATGGGTCTTATTTTTAGTACCATTAGGACAATTATAACATCCATTATATATTCTACCATATGAAATACATCTTTTATAAAAATATCTTCTATTCGTATGTAACATTGTTGAGATACATATCATGAAAATGTGTAACTAAAGATCCAAACATTACCTCAATTAAAGAAAAGTCCTTTTCAACATCTAGGATAGGTCTATAAAATCTAAAATGTAGTAGAATAGTGATAATGTACAATAGAAAAATACATTCCATGACATGTTAATTTCTAAAAATAAAATCAACAACTTATTTTGTTGAAAGATGATGTATTCCCTAGAATCATTTGTTGGCATATACTTGAATTTCCTCACAAATCCATTTAAAATCTTAGTGGCCAAAGAATCATCAACAAAATCAACTGTGATGGAAATACCGTTTCCTCTATGAAAGAAAAAAAAATACCAAGAAACAATCTTTTTTAAAAGATAATCTATCGCCTTCCTTTGAAATGCCCATTTTTGTAGCTCATCAACCCCATCATTACAAAACAAAAAGATCCTCCATCCATTATACTCCTTCAAATGACTAACATTCAAACTAATTTATGCTTTAATATTTTGAAAGGATGAATAATTTTAAACTTCTTATCATGCCTTACTAATATTTCCTCTAAACTTTTAAAATTCATGTTATCAAGTTTCATGATTTCCAAACTTTGCATTGAAAGACGAATAATTATCTTTCTTGAAGAACCACAAATTATTGTAGATCCACCTATGAGATGTGAAATATTAAATTTTTAGAGATGATTGGTTACCTTTTCAAGTCCTACTATAATGCCCGGCTAGGAAACCCTAAAGGATTCAACTAAAACACTCAAAAAGGAGTGGATTTTTTTTTAAACAATAACAAACATACAATTGCATTAAGATAAAAGATTGCATTTAATTTCAAAATTGGAAGACTTAAACTAAAACTTCTAAAGGGTTTCCCAATGTGAATTACTTAATTAAACTAATCAATACTTTAGATAAATTAATCCACACAAGATATTATTAAACATTCGAAAACTTAAATAAAGTAGAAATGATTGAATAATACATCTGCATTTAATAACATAAAAATTCCTAAAGCCACATTTATAACAATTCATTCCATTACATTAAATTAATAATTACATTTAATTAAATAAAAGTATAACATCTAAGTCTCTTCACAACTACATTGCATTTACATCAGAAGGTCTCATAATGATACATCAAGTTTTCATCAGAACTACATCTTTGCCATGAAGGCATACATAAACATATGATACATCCAACCACATAAGGTCCAAGAGATACAAAAAAGATCCAAAAAGAGCAAGAGAATCCAAGTGGTACATGGAGATGAGCAAATCCAAGAGAGCAAGCTAGAGCATGTGCGAAGCCAATCCTCATAGAACTAGAACAAAACAACAGATCAAAAATGGCACTACCACCCGACCATGTGGCCCAAAAAGGAACCACCCCTCTGTGATAGGAGATAGAAATAAGGCCCTCAAGAAAACAACAAACAATACAACACACGGTCTAAACATTTCAATGGGTATCCATATAGGACATAAACATACATATATGACTCCAATAAGAATGCTCTAGGTATTACCAACAAGTTTACACATTAGTGAACATAAGGGAAGAGTGTCAACGCATGGTTTGGAATGGGTTATCCTGGTAGGCCTCCATAGGCCTCGGCTCCTATCATGGGTTATCCTCGCAACCTCTCCCGAACCCTCGGCCCCCATCCAATCATGCATGCATACCCAACAACCTTTCGTGAGGACAAGGTAGTTTTTTTTGCCATTCCAAGCTTTCCCATTGCATCCTGAGTCTATAAGAGCACTCAACCATAAGCGGGGCACACTTAGTCTTGCTTAATATTTTAAACTATCCAACCCCCTGATAAATTATTAGGTTATCACTCAATTATCCACCTTTTGAGGGGTTATCTTGGCAGCTACTTTTGGCCCCGAACCCCACTCGGAAGTCACTCTCCCTCATGACACTACACAACCTCCAAAATACTCCAAGACAAGGATATAAAGACAAACAACACTCAAGGAGTTCAAGCACAAATGAAAAAGAAATGTGGTTAAATAAACCTCTACCAAGGTTTGAACCAACAGGAGGTAAAGCAATTGACTTCACAGTCAACTCACATCATGAGACCACATGAAGAGCAAATGAAGTAAAATTCAAGACCATAGAAATTTAACAAAACATTCCCAAGGTAAAGAATCATTACTAAAATGATTCAAGAAATCACAACAATACCCTTAAAACATAACCAATAAACTTTCCCAAACAACATTTAAAAAAATAGACATTGATTTTTAAAATACACAAAAAGACATTACAATTACATAGCTCGAACATTCCCTCTTTTAACATTACATCTAAAATTCCCTAGTAGAAGGATAAGCCAAGAATTGAAACACCTCTAATATATAATATATTCAAACATTACACCAAATACTTAACTATACAAAATTTTCCTTTTTAAACTAAAGTATTAAAAAAGGCTTGATTAACCAATTATTTTTTTAATTTATCCAAAATTTACTTAAAACTTAATCAAAGCCTCATTTACATTAAAAAACTTTTTTTTTTCAAATTAACCATCATTAATAATCTAATACTGATCTCTCTCTCTCTCTACATACGTACATACATACATACATACATACATACATACATACATACATACATACACAAACATACATACATGTATGTATATACATACATACATGTATGTATATACATACATACATACATACATACATACATACATATATATATATATACACATACATACATACATACATACATATAGATATATATATATAGATATATATGTATATACATATGTATGTATATACATGTATATATATATATATACATATATATGTATGTGTGTATATATATATACATATAGATATATATAGATATATATGTATATACATATGTATGTATATACATATATATACATATGTATGTATATACATATATATACATATGTATGTATATATATGTATATACATACATATGTATATACATATATATCTATATATATCTATATTTATATATATATACACACATACATATATATGTATATATATATATATACATGTATATACATACATATGTATATACATACATATATATATACATGTATATATATATATATATATGCATGTATATATATATATATATATATGCATGTATATATATATATATATATATATATATACATACATATATATATACATACATATATTTATATATACATGTATATATATATATATACATACATATATGTATGTATATGTATATATATATATATTTATATATGTATGTATGTATATGTATATATATATATATACATATACATATACATACATATATATACATATATATATATATACATACATATATATATATATATATATATATATGTATGTATGTATATATATATATATATAAAATAATAAAATAAAAATAAACTTAATAAAAATATATATATTATAATTACTCGACAACTCTGGAACAAGAAACCACAGTCGTGGCTTACACAATGGGTCGAGCCTTGGCTCCCCATGACCAGAAACAAAATCAATTTGTAATAACTAATATTTTTCCAGAAGGTTACTATGCTCATGATTAAACAGAGAATCTTTCAATTAAACAAACAATACACAAATAAGGAACATCACACACACAGGGATTCTTAATCGGTAATCTCTAAAACCCCTCTTAAGTGTGCACATAGGGATAGAGCTTGTAGGAGAAATTCCACCTTTTGTGGTCTTATTTTGCTATTACATTCCACATTCGGTGGGTCATCCACCTCTTGTGGAATATTATATTATTTCTCCTACTTTCCCCTAGTATTTCTTACCTACCCTTGTTTCTCATTGAGCCACATGTCATAATTGTGTGCTCATACATCCAAATGGCCTTGCCTATATAAACAGGCCTATATTCATTGTATTGGTTAATCTAGTTGATTTTTTGCATATTGATGAGAATACAGTTTGTTCTTGTCATTCTATTGTCTCTTTTTATGCTTTTCATTGTGCCCTTGATCTTGGCAAAATCCTACAGATTTATTAGGCAAAATAATTTTTTTAAATAACTTATTTTTGATTAATTTATCTATTTTATATTAAAAAGGTAAAATATTAATTTAATCTCTTTATTGCCTTTATGCATAACAACATAACATTAATTATTAAATACACTAAGGTAATAATAATTAATCAAATGTAAGAAAATTACTTAAAAATAATTTGATAAATTCAATCAACACATAAAAACATAAAACTCAACCAAGTAAAGATAAAGACGAACCACATACTAACATCAGAAAGTTTCCTAAGTGGTGATTTGATAGGGTTGACAACCAACTGACAAATATCTAAATTGAGCAAGGCTATGGATAATACTGATGGGCCTTAAGACTATCTCCTCCACTTCCATCGGGTTAATTAGGTATGCTCAAACCTATGAAGCCAAGTGGAGTCGGTAGCTTGTACCTGCAATTCCTGTATCACCAAACCATAAATATATACATATATCCAAACACGGTAGGCACACTAGTGAAGGAGAATCGAGATGTTCTGTGTCTCACCATAGCGAGTGACGGAAAATCACCCCCTCGCACCCCATACAGACTCAACAAAACAATGAAGATAGATCCATAATACATCTCATACATAAAGTAAATGTGTTAATCCACGGTCAATACACATGGGTAAAATTAACATTTCATCATCCATAAAGATACAATGCATAAGTAAAATTAATATTTAATCATCCATAAGGAAATAAATCGTAGACAAAATTAACATCTAATCATACATTAGGGAATTATGCATAATCAACATTCATAGATTCACACACCAAAACATAGTCCATTATAGCATAGTATCAGGGTAAAAAAAACATCACAACATAATGTATCCACCTTCCCCAAAACCACTGAAAAAAGCTAACCATAGTCAAACTAAGTATCAAAATAGTCTGATCAAGGGAGCCCAACATTACACCTACCAACTCCCCTTGTGAAAATTATTTGAAAATGCCTTAATAAACAATATCTTGAGTCAAACGTGTGATGCCAATATCCCAAAATGTGACTTCTTAAAGGAATTTGGTTGTTGAAATATGCCAATAGTTGTATCCATATTTTCCAAATCCTATTATTAACCCTTATTTGAACTAAAAGTATTATTATCACAAATGAAAACCAAACTTCTCACCTAATTTTTCATAGACTGCAAAATCAAACAATAAGTTAAGAACCTGTATTTCACATGATCCTACAATTGGTTAACTAAGAGAAATATATTTCAAAAATCAAATATGAAATAAAGTTACTATGCTCTAGTGGTCAATCGCATGTTGGATTATCCACTCCAAATATGACTCTAAAAGGATGTATTTGAACTCTTCATTTTATTGATTTGGAAGAAATCTAATAATAAAATGAAATTTATGATACTCATCAAATAGTTTTAGTACTTTCATATTCTGAATAGACAAAAAAAATTCTACCCACTTAGATTCTCTTGTAATGCCATTCTCTTCTATGCAAAGATAAAGAAAATCAGAAATGAGGATTGTAGAACTTGTATCGATTACCTCTTTAGACTTCTCTAATATCTGCATTGTTAAAAAATATTGCTTGACAAGATTTTTGATGATATGATTAAAGTATGGAAAGCCTAACAAACAATGTTGAATCAACCACACCATCTTTGTAGCTCTAAGACCTATGGTATAGAAGTGTTTATAAAAAATTTGTTCACTCCAAAGGATAAACAATATCCTTCCCTTCAAGATGCTATAACGTTGAGGCATCTCGGGCCTTTCATAATTTATTTATCTTGTGTCAAGCTTAAGATCCAAAACAGGAAGGAATGACTAGTTAGAAAACATTGAATACAAAAATGATGCCAACTATTATTACCATGACCAAGCTTGAAGAATCACAATTTTGAGACTTGCAACTAGCCATCTCTCATAATTTTATCTTCAAAAGTGATACATGGATCTCATGAATGTTCTAAAACTTATGCATATAGATCTTTCATAAAGTGGTTTGTATTCTTTAAAGAGTCCATGTGATCCCAAATGAAGATGATAATGCATTCAATGATATTAATGATACTTGTTTCTAACACGATCTTTAGAACAACACCTAGATCCCATGTATAGGAAATGAAACTTAAAACTAGGATTAAATTTTGTACTTTGTTTCTCTTATTCTATCATCTATTATAGAATGCTTTCCTTGATAACCAAATTTTTGTGAAGGAGTGGGAAAATACAATAAATCTATAATTTTTGAATCTTCAACATACCTTGAGTTATGAATTGAGTAGACATTTTCTTCAACATTACCATGCTTCCATTGTGCTACTCTACTACTAGTATTATTATGATCATCCCTCTTTTCCATGAGAGATAATATTGAGATAACCACAACCTTTTAATTTGTGTTTCTCCAAGCTTCCAACTTAGGGTTGTCCAAAAAAATCATTCTAACTTCATTTCTAGACTCATCAAGCTATTCTATTGAAATTTCTGAAAAGACAATTTGTTCATTTCCCTATTCCATCTTATCTTGCAAGTTTATTTGTTCATCTTTATCCTCATCAAATGTAAACTAAAAAATATATTTTTAAAATATGAATTCATATCTTCATTGAATTTTTTTTTACCTTCCATTGGGTAGATGCAATCTATTGGTTCTTACTCTTTGTTTGGCTTAAAATTGGCATTTAACTCAACTTCCATCTATTTTTATTCATTTTTGGGAGTTTAATATTCTTCCATATGATATGTTTCATTTATTCTACTCACAAAGTATGAGTAAATGATACTTCAAATTTACCCTCTAAAAAGTATTCATCAAATATTCTAAAACCCACTCCTTCTATAGAAAAATGTTTCCCCATGAGCTTTGCATATTCATAAAAAGTGACGAATGCCTTTGAAATTATATATATTTAAAAAAAAAAGCATCAAACCATCTTGATATTGTGGAGACAAAACAATCATTTCCAAACTCCTCAAAGGGATTTGTAGAAATTTCCCATGATCAATCAACTCAAAACCCCATAGGATAGAAGGATCTTATCTTTCATACCATTATAATGTTGCAAATGAATAAATTTATGAAATTAATTTCAATTTGTATAAAGAAACAAAAAATTAAATTTAATAAAAACAAAAAATAAAATTTAATTCTCATTTTGAAACCCACATGAAATTAACCTTTCCAAATAAACTGGAATGCCTACAAAGATTTATCAAGAAATCTCAGAAACTATGCACCTGTTTCTAGATTTGACTATTGAATCAATCCAAAACTTCACCAAACTTAAGATATAAGTTATATTTCGAATTATTCTCAAGAAATGGCATATTATTTTCATCATATTTTTTTTTGTTAATAGCGATTTGTAGCATCATAAATTGTAACCCTACATAATTTACACCACCTCTTCTACTCCTACTTTAGTGTGTCTCATCTCAGCTCTTCCCTAGGTCAATCTCTAAACATTTCACCTTGAATATGATGTCATATACCTACAGAGAGAACTAAAACTATGCCTCAAGTTGTGCACATGATCTATCACTTGTCTGCCCTATTTTAGGTTGACCATGATAGCCTTGGTATCCTAGTCCCAGACCAAGAAACCATGGGCATCTTGGTCATCCTTAAGTTGGACCTAATTTAAACATGTCATTACACTTTCTTTATTTTGTGGATTAAATGCTCAATGTCACAATTTGACCATTGGAAGTCAAACTAATCAGTAAATTACCCTGGGAACCCTATATAAGAGCATTATTCCTATTCATTTTTATCTGACATAATATGAGACATCTATCAAATTCACCCATTAGTCATGCATCAAAATCAAACATCTTCAAGAATTAAAGGTAGCATTTCATCCCACCATATTCTTTAAGAACTTCAACATCATGGAGTAGCAAGTTGTTAGAAATAGAGTTGTTGTTGCAACAAAAGATTGACTTGCCAATACTTGATAAAACTATGAGACTTAATGAATCCATGATAGGTGGTTAATCCATGTAAAAAACCTAAGCACCATGCTGCACAACACAAGGAGACCAAGGGAAAACACCTTGCAACAATCCCCCCCTAGCACAAGTGAAGGGTTTGAACCCATGACCTAGGATTTGATACCACTTGTTAGAAACATATTTTTTGTTGCACCAAAAGATTGAGTTATTAATGCCCAATACAACTATGAGAATTAATGAATCCATGGGAGGTGATTAAGTCATGTCACAAACCAAAAAGTTGCATCGTACAACACAAGGAGACCAAGGGTGCACACCTTGCAACATAAGTCTACATCAATTTTCATGCAAGAATGTGTGTTTGATTAGGTTACTCATATTCATGTTATGCCAAGTCATGTTATTGCATCAACACTTGTGATCAGATATAAAGAGAATCGAAACATAAACCATTCTCAATTATAGCAGATTTGAAGTATATCGGTCAACATTTACTTCATCATTTCCATTTTTGACATGAATTCTAGGGTTAATTCCAAACCCATAGTTTGATCTAGCTAAACCCTATCAAAAATACTATTCCCCTTATTTTTGTGTGTAAGGGAAAAATCCAAGACTCATGAATGGAGATTTTGGTAGACAAGATGATGATGATCAATTTTGACTTTTGCAGAGATGAAAATCATTGGATCATGTCACCTATTGCCACACAGTACCAAGAATGTTTTATTAAATTTTGGGAGACTATGCTCAGTGAGATATAGATTGCAAGGTGTGTTCCCTTGGTCTCGTTGTGCTGTGTAGCATAACACTTGGCTTTGTGACATGGGTTATCTGCCTCCCATAATAATATGCATCTTCTCACATATAATCATCAAGAAACCATAAGAATTAAACCCTAATATCATCAATATGCCCTTATATGCATAAATTATCATAAAACATCATCATGTCCTAAATTGTAAAGTCATCATGAATAAGAAATCCCCCAATAGATCATCTAAGTATGTCTACTTCTAACAAACAAAATGCAACAAAAGTCAACTTAATTTCAAAAGAAACATAATCAAGAATAGACATAGAAGGTGTTACCTTGGATCATTATCCATTCCCTCAAAAGAGATCACAAAGTAAACATGGTTAGAAAACCCACTTGCCAACTACACATTACAACATTATCAGAGTATCAATAAATGACCATCTCCTAATAACCGCAATTAGGATATTTACACATTATATGTCTAGAGGCATCCCCATATACATATAAGAGAACAAAATATTAAAGTTATTGGAAGGGGATTTAAACATCACAAACATTTTCGAATGATGTGATATCACCCCTTTCCATCTAATCATCCATACAAACATATCCATGCTAGCTACAATATTTAACCATATTAGTAGAAACTTTATCATCACAATGACCCCTAGATCTAACAAGCATCTCTATCTACATTTATTATCATTTCAATACTTACTTCATTCACATCTAAGTGTAGGTTTGGACACATAATACCTATTCTATCATGTTAGTGTTAGAGAGGTATTACATGTACCATGCATTGCTTGTATGAATAACTTGAGAATCCATGAAATTTTTTATTTTAATTTTTTAGTGTGGCTTCTTAGTTTTCCTCCTTTTTTGGATAGGATTTTGATTTTCTTTAAAATGCCTTTTTGATGGGACATACAATTTAATAAAGTTAGTTTTTTTCTTATACAAAAAATATAATTTTCATAATGCTATTTTCATATTTAAACTTTTTTTTTCTATAATTATTTGTCTTCTATACTAGATAATATTTTGTGTACCGTATTTATTAAATGATATTTTAACTTCAATATAGACATCTTTTACATACATAGATTTTAAAAAAATATAGATAAGCTAGTTGCCAACATACTCGCATTAATATTGATAATACTAAAAATAAATTATATACTATAAAATTAAATATTTCAAAATTACTAAAAATAAATTATATACTAAAACTATGCCTCAAGTTGTGCACAATGATCTATCAATTGTCTGCCCTATTTTGAGTTGACCATTATAGCCTTGGTGTCCTAGTCCCGGACCAAGGCGCCATGGGCATCTTGGTCCTCCTTAAGTTGGACCTAGTTTAAACATGTCATTTCACTTTCTTTATTTGGTGAATTAAATCCTCAATGTCTCAATTTGACCATTGGAGGTCAACCTAATCAGTAAATTACCCTGGGAACCCCATATAAGAGAATTATCCCTATTCATTTTCATCTTACATAATATGAGACATCTATCAAATTCACCCATTATTCATGCATAAAAAAAAAACATCTTCAATAATTAAAGGTAGAATTTCATCCCACCACATTCTTTAAGAATGTCAACATCATGGAGAAGGAAGTTGTTAGAAATAGAGTTGTTGCACCAAAAGATCGACTTGTTAATGCCCGATACAATTGTGAGACTTAATGAATCCATGAGAGGTGGTTAAGCCATGTAACAAACCTAAGCACCACATTGCACAACAGAAGGAGACCAAGGGAAAACACCTTGCAAGAATCCCCCCTAGCACAAGTGAAGGGTTTGAACCCATGACCTAGGATTTGATACCATTTCTTAGAAACATAGTTGTCGTTGCACCAAAAGATTGACCTATTAATGCCCGATACAACTATGAGACTTAGTGAACCCATGGGAGGTTATTAAGTCATGTCACAAACCCAAAAGTTGTGTCATACAACACAAGGAGACCAAGGGTGCACACCTTGCAACATAAGTCTACATCAATTTCCATGCAAGAATGTGTGTTTGATTAGGTTATTCATATTGATGTTATGCCAAGTCATGTTATTACATCAAAATTTGTGATTAGATATAAAGAGAATTAAAACATCAACCATCATCAATTATAGCAGATCTAAAGTATATCAGTTAACATTTACTTAATCATTTCCATTTCTAACATCAATTCTAGGGTTAATTCCCAACCCATAGTTTGATCTAGCTAAACCCTATCAAAAATACTATTCCCCTTATTTTTGTGTGTAAGGGAAAAATCCAAGACTCGTGAATGGAGATTTTGGTAGACAAGATGACAATGATCAGTTTTACCTTTTGCAGAGGTGAAAATCATAGGACCGTGTCACCTATTGCCACACAGTACCAAGAATTTTTTATTAAATTTTGGGAGCAGATTCTCAATGAGATATATATTGCAAAAGATTCATGCATGTTTGCATCTAATATTAAGGACTCAGAAAATCATAGTGTTGCAAGGTGTGTGCCCTTGGTCTTGTTGTGTTGTGTAGCTTAACACTTGGCTTTGTGACATGGATCATCTCACATATAATCATCAAGAAATCATAAGAATTAAACCCTAATATCATCAATATGCCCTTATATGCATAAATTATCATAAACATCATGATGTCCTAAACCATAGAGTCATCATGAATAAACAATCCCACAATAGATCAACTAAGTATGTCTACTTCTAACAAACAACATGCAACTAAAGACAACTTAATTCCAAAAGAAACATAATCAAGAATAGACATAGAAGGTGTTACCTTGGATCATTATTCATTCCCTCAAAAGAGATCACAAAGTAAACATGGTTAGAAAACCCACTTTCCAACTACACACTACAATATTATCAGAGTATCAATAAATGACCATCTCCTAATAAGCGCGAATAGGATATTTATACATTATACCTCTAGAGGCATCCCCATATACATATTAGATAATATTTTGTGTACCATATTTATTGAATGTTATTTTAACTTCAATATAGACATCTTTTACATAAGATTTTTAAAAAATATAGATAAGCTAGTTGCTAGCATACTCGTATTAATATTGATAATACTAAAAACAAATTGTGTACTATAAAATTAAATATTTCAAAATTACTAAAAACAAATTATATACTATAAAATTAAATGTTTCAAAATTAATTTATTATTAATTGACACTTTGGGCATGACAACTACGCGTGGCAGGCCATATAATACTTGTCGCACAGATTTATAAATGGCAAATGTAATTTATAACTTGTCACTATTATTCTGCAAATCTCTACACGGCAGCACTCTACGTGTCTTTATTAGTGCTATAAATAATCTCATCATGTAAGACTCTCGTCACTTGAATTGCAGTAGATTTTTCATGGAGGTTGATGCTATGTGAATGCTTTCTTCTCGTCAATTTTTGGTGATCTAATTAAAAACATTAGGGTATGTTTTCTCTATAGATAATATTCATATACAAAATAAGTTGTTTAATTATTTTATTAATTTTTTCTTATGATTACTTATTGAACAATTACAAGTATTATTATTTTTAATTATTAAGTCCAGAGGTTTTTTTACACTCACAGCAAAATTATAAGTTAACATTTTGATTTTTGAGTAAATTTGGTGTGCATACAAATTCTGAAAAATTGAGGTGATAGCTATGTTTTGGTCAAAAGATTATCTTTATAGATAAAATTTGCCATTCACTCTGTAATTGACAACTTGTAATGGTTATTGTTGTTTGTAACATCTATTTGCCTGGGTTTTTAGATTCTTTTCTAATCTTCATACTTTTTTAAGTCTATTCAAACACATCTTCCAAAACCAGATGGATTAAGCAGGAGAGCTGGGTAGAGCACCAAAGAATGCTCCTTGTCAATCAAAGTTGAAGAAGATGAAGCACCATCAAAATCTAGACCAGAAGAATGCTCCTTGTCAATCATAGTTGAAGAAGATGAAACACCATCAAAATCTAGACTATCATGGAGGTTCAACACATGAGCATCAAACATCAACAATATTCTGGGTTAAAAATCAAAGTAGAAATTGAACATTTTTGCTTATTAGTTCTTCTCTTAAAAAAATATTGAAGTAGAAATTAAAAATTTTCAAATTTTCTCTTATTAGTTCTTCCTTTCAAAAAATATTAATAGGAACGTATAAAAATTGGATTTGAATATTTGAAATAGTATCAAAGTAGATATGATTATTTCTAATTGTAATCTTTGACTTCTTTGTCTTACATCTCAACTTAAACTAGCTTATATATGTGCCCTTATTTTAAATATATTTTTAAATATATATAAGCTAGTTAATGTAAAGAGGCACTTTATAATGGTAAGAAATGGTTTTTAACATAAATTTGACAAAAATACTAATTTTTTAGTTCACAGTGTAATTAATAGTGTGTGTTAACAAAAATTCTCATTTTTTAGGTGACAATCATTTATATGTCAAAATATTAATATTAATTTTAAATGTAATATTTTCAAAATAAATACATGCCTTCCTCAAAATTATAAGTTTTATATAGATGTATAAATATGAAATAAAACTAAAGATATTTAAAATATATAATCTACCATTCATAATTGCAATGTATAAAAAAAATTCTTTTTAAAATTATTAGTAAGAATAATTAATCTAGTTAAATATATATATATATAAAATATTTTTTAAATAATTATAAGAACTTTAAAGTTTAAATATAACAATTAGGTGTAAATAATTGAATTTAGAAATTAGAATAACAATTTGTATTAGGAAAAAAACAATGTAGATGCAATTAAATTTAATTACATAAAATAAAATAGTTTCAATTGATACCACTTAGAAGATATCTATGCTATAATTTTATTAAATTATTTTAATAAATATAATATAAAATTTTTATAATTTTATTTCTTATTATTTGAATATTATATTATGAAATAAAAACTCGATGTCATTTACTTTTGATTGAAGTGAACAATCATATAGATATAATTATGAGTTAATTGAATATTCATACATTTTGATTATATTGCTAATGTTTTGGAATTTTGATTTGTATCTTACATGTTTCAAACATTTAATGAACCACAGAAGCATGAAATTGGGAGTACTTTGAGACCAAAGGAAACAAGAGGCCTAGTAACCTCTCTAGATTCAGCTCTACAACGCCCATGGAGAACAATCCTCCAATGCCTAAAACTGACAACAATGTTCTAAGTAACAATATTATCATTGTCTTCCTTGCAACTAATAGTAACAGGTCATCAATCCACGTAATTCTTGGAAACTATTGGGCTCTGATGAGGAACATGAACTAGAGGTTGTTCCTATGAAGGTCTAGGCCTCCTAGAAAAAATGAGCGCTAATGAGGAATGTGAAATCCATCAAACTGGAGGTTGTTCCTATGAAGGACTAGGCCTTCTGGAAAAAATGGTTTGCAAGTATACTTAGTTATATTTTTGCAAGATAACTATTTCAAGTATTTTGGATAGAGAATTTTGACTTGGTCCATTTTCTTGAGAAGCTTAGATTTGTGCAATCTTGTTTGTTGTCTTCCTTGTTAGACCTCATCTGTGGCTTATAATGCAGGTCTTTGGTTATTTTCATATATTCTAGAACTTGCCAAAAAAATACTATAAGATAGGAGAAATAAGCTGACAGTGAATGAGAGACTGATTTTGCTTCTTCATACAATGCCATGTCTCTCTAAGTTGATTTTGGTACATGTTTTCTCAATGGGACCTTCTCAATCTTGTAGAATTTCTTATAATATAAGATTTAGTTTTGTTGAAGCACATAAATGGTATCTTGCTTTCTTTCTTTCACCATTTCATAATAATACAATTGTAGCTATAATTAACTATTCATCAATATTTCAGCACTATTAGCAATAAGATCTAGCTTGGTATTGGATGGAATATTCATATTTGTTAGAGTGCTATCTAGTTAAAATAGTTAGCATGTGAGCACACCAGTTCAATCAGTCTCTTCACAAAGTAGTTTTTGCCATTCAATATGGAGGCACAAATTCCACCAAATTAGCCCAACACACAATCCCCTCCTTATCCCTTACAATGTCGGAACCTTCACACTCAACAAGACTTGATCTCTGATAGACTCTTTTAAATTCCACTTGAATTGAAATAAAGATACCACATATTTTCTATCTTTCCCACACTATTTCTTTTCTTTCCCTCACAACATATTTTCTATCTTTCCCACACTATTTCTTGTTGCTGCGTAGCGCTCTCCACACTATTCACTTTTGCGTTTTCATTATCGTTGTATCATTGTTGTCTATTCTCCTTCCTTTCCAAGCGAATTCCTAAAATTCGCAGCGAATGGTGTTTGGTTTTCAAGCGAATGGTGTTTGGTTTTCCAGCTTAGGATCCCCTGCAGAAGGATTTTGGTTTTAAACCAACCACATTTTCTAACAAATTTTCGGCATTAAAATCTTTCCAACAGGAAAAAAATATGACTTCGATTTTTTTTCTTTTTCCACATAATGCCTCCATGAATGCCTTTGAAATAGAGTTTTTACTTGATTTCTTATGAGTTTTTCAGAAATAAATTTTGAAAACTGCTTAAAGAGACTTAAAACTGAGACAACGCGAAAACTTGAAAATTGCACATTTAATCAAATCTTTGAATTCTTGCTACTCAGAAATGTGGAATGAAAACCAAAACAAATCAAATTTGAAAAAAATAAATAAAAAGAATATTTTTGATCGATGCTGATTACGAGTCCACCAGTCCTCCATCACTTACCTAATGAGATGATTGTGAGGATTTTTACAAAAAAGTTATTGTGTTAATTTATGAGTGTGGTAATGTGTTTAAGTTATTTTAGAATTTTAAGTAGGATGTGATGTATGGATATTTAGGTATTGTGAATTTTAAAAGAATTTTTTTTTATAACATATATCTTTATTTTTTATTTATTTTTTTAAATTTATATTTTTACAATTTATTCATTTTCAAGTTTTAGATATTTCATTAGTAGACTTATAACCAATTTTTATGTTAGATTTAGGATTAATATTTCAAATGTTTATAGGATATGATTTGATGTATGTTGATGATTTAATAGAGAAATGTTCAGGCAGAATTACACCTTTAGTGTCTTTGGGCTGACAATTTCTCGTTCAGTACATAGTCAAAAAATTATTAAAAGGGGGGACAATATACAACAAGGTATTCACAAGTAACTAATTACTACTAGTAAATTAAAAGATAGGTTGTCTAGCCAACATGACCCTATCAAGGCATCTAATTATTCTCATCGTATTGGATTGTAATTTATTCCATATATACCATGCACAATCAATGTAGTGGCAATAGGCATTAGGATTAAAAATATACAATTTATTGTACAAATAATTCCAAGTTTTCTTCTTGCCAGTTATTCAATACATAGACAAATAGTTACATCTATCAAATGCTACTTGAACCATATTGGGAGTTCGATTTAAGGCATGCTTTCATTAGATTAAAATTGGGAAAAGGTTTCCAAGGATTTTTTCAATCCCTTAGAGCTTACCAAATCTCACAAAATATCAAGAACATTAACAAATGTTAACTATTTCTCTCTAAACATCTTCCCATTATTAATCTATCATCCACCATGTTATTAGAAAGATTTTAGGCACAATAACCTTCACCTGAATCAAATCAATTTTTCAACCATTGTGTAAATGTGATTCCCACAAAGCTACCTTACATTGTAGACCTTCTATAATCAACACACCACTTTAGTGAAACTCTAAGAAGAAAATTTATGTGCTACTAATCATTCCTATTTTGGATGTGATGGATTCACATGTGAATTTTGTAAGGACTTGTGGAATATATTTGATCCTAACATTTAATAGGTCTAATAGGAAGTTTTCACCACTAGTTCTTTAGGGTCTCTCATAAAGTATAAAAGAAATATATTATTCATAAGTAAGGTTATGAACCTTAAACAAATATGTAATTGGTAGTTGACTACTCCTTTAATTACCTCTTTGAAAATTACAACCAACGCTTTATCATTACATATATATCATTTGCTTCAATTTATTATCTAACTAAGAAAATAGGTTTCATTAAAGGTCATAATATCCTTGACAAAATTATTCTTATCTAAGAAGGCATGGAATGGGCTGAGTGTTCATAGCAATAACCTTATTCATTAATTTTTTTTTTCAAAGGATTATCATTGAATTGAATAGCCTTTCAATCTCGCCATGTGCATGACCCTAGGTTGGTTCCCTAATTTTACTCTTTTTATTCAAATATATTTTTATAGATGCGTGTACTTGTCCCACCATTCATCATTTGGGATTTTCATTCCTCTCACCAAGGTTTTCATATGTCCCAAGGCTTTATTTTAATGCCCAAATTCAAGGATTTGACTAGTTTCTCTCCAATATAGTCTCCTAATAGCATGTGAAATATATCTCTTAATATTTCTCCTTCTCATCTTGTTAATAACCTTTTCACTAATAAATCCTCCCTCATTCTCTTGGACATGTAAAATAATGTTAGCCAATCTTTGTAATGCTTCAACATTTTTTCATGTGTATTTGGCTATGGCATCTAGTGGAAAAGAACACAATATTAGAACATATATATTTCCTGTCAAACTTGATAAGTTTCACTATTATAGACATAAATATATTTCTCAAAGATGGTTTTTAGGTTTATGAACATCCCCTTTTTCTTTCAATCTTCTTTCTTGGCTCTTTGACAAGTAGTGATCTAACATATTGAAAATAAGTTGTACATATTGAAAATAAGTTGTACTTCAAGTTATACATATGCATGCATGGCTCGATGATGCAAGAATTGTAGGTACTAGTGTCGTGTAGGTACAGGGTACCAACTCCACATGACCTTCACATCATCCCTAGTCTTTCCCAATGGTGAACATTGTTAATCCCCGGTCATCTCTGCCAATTTTGATATGTGAGTCATGTCTTTATGATGTATTATTTTACCTTAGGGTAATTATAGATTAAAGTGTATTGTCACGAATAAATTAAATTAGGGTTAAACTAAAAGGACCCCCTTTGGTATTTAAAAAAAAAACCATTTTCACCAAGTTAGGAAATTAAATTAATAGTCTTTTTTATTCATGAAAATCATATGGTTGTTTAATTTTGTGTTATATGTTTTTGTTAGGAAAACGTAATTAAAGTTGTGAAAATTAAATATCCTCTTGTTGACTTTTGGTCATGAGGAAATTTAAATTTAAATGTTTTTTTTTCGGGAAAGAAATTCTATTTGAATTTAAAATTTGAAAAAAATGGATTATGGAGTGTATTGAATGCAAAAGTGTTGTGGGTGGGAAAATATCTCATATGCTCCAATTTTTCCAATTTTTTGGGTGGGGGGGGTCTTTGCATTTTGGGGAGAAATTTTGTGTGTGTGGTTTTTTTTGGCAAAACTTGGTTGGTTGGAGATTTTGGTTTTGTTGGCTGGAGGTTTTCTCAACTCCAATTTTTCTTCCTGGAAAGCATACCGGGTTGGTAGTGTCAGTTTGTTCTTATTTTGTTAAGTTTGGCTAGAAATCATGCTTCCATAATTATTTATGTTTTGCAATGGTATTTTGTAATGGGCTTATGGGAAAACTGTGAACTTGTTGTGATGTTGAATTTTTTTTGCTGTTTTGGATTGAAGAATATTGTTCAAAGGAAAAAAAAATTCTTGGTAAATTTTTCTCATAGATTTTCTAAGAAATTTTTTCTGAGTCGTGGCTTCCCCAAGCCATGGGGACAGAGCCATGGCGGTGGACGCCATGTCGTGGCCTTCCACAGCCATGGGCTCTGGGGAGACCATGACATGGTCCCCACAGCCAGTCCCACCCCTTTGTAAGGGGGTCCACGTGGCTGTAAAAATCCACATGGGGGTTCATTAAAAGTTTTATTTTATTTTACTTTTTTAGAATTATTTTAATTATATATATATATATATATATATGTTTAGTTTTATTTTTTTAATAAGTGATAAACAAAATATATGTTTTGGGAAATTAAAATAGATATTTTACTTTGGAAAAAGAAGAAATATTAGATTAATAAATGTATAATTATATAGTTGTAATTGTGATATTTAATTTATAGTGCAATTGGAATTTATTTCAATCATGTGTGAATTGAAAACTTAATGGCTTAATTTTGTTTAAAGGGGAAAATTATCGTATGTGTATGAGTATGTTTGAAATCAAGTATTTTCGACAAGTCAACTTGGTTGAATGTCGACTTTGGTTTTCTTATTCATTCCCTCTTTGTGATCATGTCTTAATTTACTTTGAATGCATGTGTATTGATGGAATTTTCACTCCATGGGAGTAGTCTAGTGTTCTTATGAAAAGGGACATTATCCCCGTGCCTATGTTTGCCTTTTATTTAATGCAAGTTAATTTTGCAAGCCATTTTGGTTAAGTGTGATCTTTGACCCTTCTTATTTTATTTTTTTATTCTTTTTGTGGTCTTGGCATGTGAGGAGATCAAATTGTGTATTAACTCTAATTGGTTATACACTGATAGAAGGGATTTGAGTAACTAATTGTATCATCCAATATGATTGATCATCCTTTTGTGATATTGCCTTTTTGTTATGCCTTGGAGTCCTTTGGTTTGTGTAGTGTCATAAGGGAGAGTGGGTTTTGAGTGGGGGCCATGGCCAAAATGGTTAGCAGGGTAACCCTTCGAAAGTTTATTTAAGTAAGTGATAACTTGATAATATATTAGGGGGATTAGTAGTTCAAACATTAAATAAGATTAATTGTGCCTCGCTCATGGTTGAGTGCTTGTATAGACTCAGGATGCAGTGGGAAGGCTTGAAATGGCAAACAAACAACCTTATCCTCAAGAAAAGATTGTTTGGGCCCACATGAGACTTGGATAGGGCTACAGGTTCGGGAGAGGTTACCAGGGTAACCCAAGAACGAGGTCGGGACCTATGGAGGCCTTCCAGGGTAACCATACCAATCTATGTGATGACACTCTTCCCTTATGTTCACTAGTGTGTAGTCTTGTGTTGATTATGCTTGGAGCACTATTGTGGGACTCATATTTGTATGTTTATGCTTTATGTGCATACCCAATATTCATGTTAGACCATGGGATGCTTATGCCAGATTGGGAGGAATTAGTTCACAGGTGCTCCAATTGTTCTTTTTATTTAGTCCATTCCATGTTTTAGATGGATCCTCTTTCTTATTCTTGGATCATTCATGTATCTCTTAGATCTTATGTGGTCATATTAATCATTTGTTTATGTATGCCTTGATGGCAGGATATAATTGATGTAAACTTTACATGTGCTTCATCTTTTTATTTAATAGAATGGACTTGCACTTAAAGAAAACCCAAAGACGTAGCCCATTAGGGGTGAAGTCCATTATCAATTTATATTGTATGGTGTGTGCGTTCATCTAGTTTCTTTTAATTTTGGATGTATTGATGTCATTATGGTTAAATTGTTTAATCTAGTTTAGATGATATTCCTCTTAATTGTATGTATGAAGTTATTAATTAAATGCAGTAATATGGATTATGATGAGTGTACCTTTAGTGATGTAATGTAACTAATGGTATTTGTACATATTCAATCATGATTAATTTAATCTCTTATGGTATTTAATTGCTATGTTCATGTGGTAATCATTCTATCATGAGTAGTTTTAATCAATCTCATTTCTAATTGGATTAATACACCTTAATGTTCATTGTATTAATCAAGTAATCTTTGTTGAAAACCCTTTAGGGTTTAAGTTAAGTCTTCCTCTTGTGAAAATTTTATTGCAATGTTTAATTTACTACATCTTTAAGTTCTCTTATGTTTTAAAAATAAAATTATTTGCACTCTTTTTGAGAGTTTTAGTTGAATTATTTAGGGTTTCTTGGCGGGGCATTACAACAACATTGAGATGTGCTAGATCATAGTGGGCTAAATATCGAGAAGAATTCTCTGACATGCTTCATCAAATTGGAACACCAAAAATATTCTTTACACTCAGTGCAACAAATTTGTATTGGCGAGATTTACATTTAGTGATGTGAGGAATAGCACCAACAACACCACGTGAAGCTCAAATTTGGAGAAAATAAAATATTATCGACTATCCTCATATAGTTTCCCACTATATGCACTTAAGAAATTCTATATTTAAAAAATGAATACTAGAAAAGAGATTGAATCTTAAAGGCTATTGGTGTAGATAAGAATGGCAACATAGGGGATAACCACATGTGCACAATTCAATATAGATACATGGAGCACCAAATATGGATAGTATATATTGGTCTAATGAACAAGAAATAAAGACCACCGAAAGATATTTCCATTGCATTATTCACATGTGGAATCCAAGAGTGGATATTCATCTATGAAATGTAGAGGTATAATTATAATGAGTTTCAAATGTAACTTATGTAATCCAATATAAATATTAATACTTTCCACACAAGAAACTAATACATTCATTTTTACTATTGTAGGCATTCTAAAAGTTTGCTCAATATCCATGTTTGAAAAATACAAGACAACTTGCTGAGATAGATATTGATAAAGATTATGAATAAATTCTAAAGATAGTACAAATGCATATAATGTGCTAAGAGGGCGCATGTTCAAGAAAGAAACAAGGAAGAATGGTTTGCACCTAATTACTTTATAATAAATAATTTAATATTTTGATGAAATATAAAGTTTGAAAGAAAATGCTAAATAGTATTTATTTATTAAATTGTAGATACAATGCTCCTTGGGCCTAAAAATTTACATGGATAAAAATTATATGAACACATAGTGAGTGGTGACAAAAAATTTGATCTAGGAAGAAATGATGACATAGTCAATTCACACAACTGCTACATACTGCAATTGTGGAGAGAGAATATAGATTCTCAACTAGTTCTCTCAAAACATGTAGTGATAAAGAACATTGCAAAGTATGTAGCAAAAGAAAAGAAGAGCTCAAAAACCTACCATCAAATGCTACTGCGTCTTGTAAATATAGAAAACCCAAGTGATCTATCAGCGAAGGCATATATCAAGCTCCTAACTAAAACTATTATAGAAAGAGATGTTGGAGCTCAAGAAACATGCCACATTGTCTTAGAAGTTACCTTGGTTGAGAGTAGTAAAATATTTGTTAATCTAAATGTTCACATGAAGTATTGAAACCTGTAACTGTATGTGATGAAGCTAACAATTAAGAATAGAAAAAATCATTCATTGATGGATATAGGACAAGCTCAATCTCTATGGAATCTATCACACTTATTGATGCAGCTAGATCATGGATATATAATCCTTGACAAAGAAGAGATAATAAATGGGAGCCTAGGGAAAGAGCATCTATTGTTAGAGTGTTTCCAAGTATTTTATCCACTCCTTCACATGAATAAAAGAAATTGTTTTTTATTTATCAGAATTGTTACTCTCCAAGCCATTTCGTTACATGGAAAGAGATATAGGTGACAATAATGACAACATAATATCAAACCGGGATTCATTGAATTATATCCCTTGGCATGTGAAGTGAATAATAACTAGAGAAAATAATAAAAATATTTATGATTTAGAAACTAAAGACAATGGAATCATTCAAGAAAATACTATAGAGCATGAATGAGAAATCATATCTATACTACATCATGGTGATATAATGCAACTCTCAGAAATAGATATGTTGGGAAGAAGGGATATTGATAGACAAACAACTTGGTTTAATGAATATAAAGTGATGAATACACAACTCAAGCAATCAATTTCATCAACACAATGAGCGATAATAGATGTCTTATACATGATGATATAATAGAATATATCAATTATGCAAGATTGAGTGACAAAAAAAAGAAAGCATTGAATGTAATTATGTCACACTATCATATGAATGTCAATGGGATGCCATTGTATATGATGACTCAAGGTACAACTAGAATTGGAAAGTCATATCTAATTGGTGCAATTAGTGAAAGTCTTAAAAGTGCATCAACACCTATAAAATCTCCCCTTCTATTGCTTGCACCTACTAGAGGTACAACATTCAACATAGGAGAATCGACTATTCATTACAAGTTAAGAATTCCAATAAAAGATTCAGCTCAACTAGATGGAACTAAACTAACAACTTTTTCAAGAAGAACTGTCACATGTGAAGTATATATTGATTAATGAAATGAGCTTCATTGGAGATAAATTACTGGAGAACATAGATTCTCAACTTCATCAAGCATTCCCAGAAAAATATAATCTAGAGACCTTTGCCATCTGCCTCCAGTCAAAGACAACCAAATATACTATGGCAATAATTCAAAATTGTGTTTACCTTAAACAAAGTATTTAGATGGGATGGACAAGACATTCAATAGATACAATTTTGTCAATTGTTGACAAACCTAAGAGAAGCACAACATACAATTGACAACTTGAAGTTGTTAATGTCAAGAACAAACACTAACAATACTACAAGAATCAATGAATTGTTTGACAATAACGTTAATTTATTCTCCATGAATGATAATGTTCAGAATCATAAAAGGAAAAAATTGTATTCTCTCAAACAACCTGTTGCATGCAACATTGCAACAAAAGTGAGAATTGTTAATGCAACTGAATGAAGTTCTCATGATGAGCTTGATATGGAGTTATTGATTAGTAAGAATGCAAGAGTAATGCTAACTCCTAATTTATGGATAGAAGGAGGTCTTCTAAATGGAGTATTAGGTTATATTCAAAATATTTTATACAAACCTGGAAGTATGTCACCAAAACCACCAACATATGTAATGGTGAAGTTTGATAATTACTTTATATCTCCGTTTGAGGATCACAATCCACAAAAAAATCCCATTAGTGTAAAACAAAGAGGTTCTACAATCCAAATATAATTAAGACTGGCTTGGGCATTGACAATACACAAATCGCAAGGTTTGAGGGTCAAGATTGTTAAATATTATTATTTTCTTTTTGTTCATGTTTTTCACCTTTTGATCTCATCAACTTTTTTTGTTTTTTGGAAAGGTATTTGGAATTTATTTTTTAAATGTTGTTGTAAATGTCAGTTCATATTCCACTTCTTTATTTAGGTACTCTTTATAATGGTGTCTTTATCCTTTGAAATAATGGCTACCAGGTTTGTGGTAGCTATGCTCCTTTAAAATTATGGATATACCATGAAATAGCTCTTTTCACTTTGAATTAAAATTCTATTGTAACTGTCACTAAAATGTTAAAAAAATATTACTATGTTTACCCTGACAATCTTTGGAATTGTTTAAACTAGAAAGAATCGTGATATAAGTTTTTTGATTTGAATGAAAAAAAAGCTTTGTTATATATCATATAGTAGAACATTATTTTCTCTGATTTCTAATAAAGTTTGGGACTAGACTCCAAAATTGACTTAAAAATTTGAAACCTACATGATTCTACAACTGATTGAATTTTATACTTGATTATGAAATATCATATTCTCTTGCCAATTTTGTACCATAGTAAAAAAAATAATTACAAAAAATTTAGAAAACTCATAAAAGATTTAAATAATTTTTTTTTGATAGCATCCTTTTGGCACATATAAAATCACCACAAATTTTAGCATTATTATAGGATGTATGTTTATTATGGTAAAAAATGAAAGAAAATATTCCTCGTTGTAGCTTTTTGGTGAAAGGGCACCATGTCAAGTTATGTAAATATGGTCTTAAGTTTGGTTTAAGGTGTTTTGAGTATTTTATCATCCAATAAGTTCATAATAGACCATTTGAAATATAAGTAGAATTATCTAGGGTTTGGTTAGATGAAGTTGTCAAGTTTGTGTCACTTTTGCAAGTATTGTCATGTGTAAAATGCAAAAAAAGGTGCAAAAGGTGGGAAGTTGAATGGTCATAGGATTTGAAATATAGTTGTAGTTGGTTAGATATCCTTGAAATTATTTAAAATATCCTTGTAAGGTAGATTCCAGGGTTGGACATGGTGTATTAGCAAGAAAATAAAAAAAACAACATTGTTTTTCATGCATTTTTAGACTTATCTTGTTGTTTCCGACCTTATATGACCATTGTATGGCCTAGGAGTGAGAAAAAATAGATTAGAATTCATGGTGTATTGAATGATTGTTCTTCTATCATTGTTTTTATTTTACTTCATTATTTTTTGAGTAAATTAGAGCACTTTTTCTCCAAACTACTTGAAAACCCTCACTAGGATGCGTTTTGACTGAAAAATAATGGATTTATCCTTATTACACTATTGAATAAACCTTAAGCAAGGTGGAATGAGGGTATACATGTTCAATTTTGTGTTTTTCAAGTTGTAGGACCAAGGGGCCAAAAATTGAGACCAATTTGTTGAATCCCTCGGTTAAAAACCTCATGATTTTGGGCATAAAAAGTGTATATGAGTTAGGTTTGGTAGAAAAGATCTTGGAAAAGGATTTTTAATAGTTGTAAATGTTTTGGTAGACCATTTTAGACATGTTTGAGCCTTTTTTATGAGATTTTGGGTCCTAGCGTGTCAAAACCTTGTTTCAACCTAGTAGAATAAGTATAATTAGGCCCATTGGAATGAGGATGATCAAATTTTGAATCATTCTTTCTAAAGAAACCCTATTCCATTTTGAAAAAATGTATGGGAGTAAATTTTCTGCCTCTAAGATGATAAATCTTAGATGAAAAGTTAGTCCACCGCTACCTTACTCAAACTAGCGCTAGGATGAGCCAGGGGATAACAAAACCAAACTAATATCTATTTGGAGGTAAACAAGAGATCCAAAATAAAGAAAACAATGAGATATAAAAGAAATGGATTTATTAAATAATACATAATTGAAAATATGTCATAGAACCGAAGATGGAAGTTCTCAAGCTATGGATGCCAGCGCGACGCGTTGTCATTTGTACAGCCCACGACCACAAAAAATCTTGAGAAAATCAACTGCAACTTCTTTCCCACATGCAGGACCTGTTCACCACCTGCACACATGGAGATGAGAAAATTGTTGGGAGCTATATTATGATCTACTTTAGTTAGACCCCTATTTAGGTGTTTCTATAGCCACATACAACTAGACAAATAGTTGAAAAATAAAAATTGGTAAATTATTAAAAATACAAATAGAAACTATACTCTGCTTAATCGAAGCAACCCCCTATTGTGAATGATATAAAAATTGGTAAGATTTGGTAAAAAAAATGCACCTAGATGATAGATACACACACATTATAACAAGATAAATTGCATGTAATGTTTGAATAAAAAAAAAGATAAAGAGAAGACAAGGCGTGTAGACAAACCCCTCTTTTCAAGATATAAGTGTCATGAAGCTCGAGATGCGTGCGTGTTGGTAAGATACTTATAAGATAGTTTCACCTTGGTAATGTTGGTAGTATTTTCAAGAGAGAGAGAGAGAGAAAGAGAGCCAAGAATCTCAGAAGGGAACCCCCCCAAATGAGCTAGGAAGAGGTTTTTAAACCTGAAAGAGGCACGTAGAGCCATTACAGCCAAAGACAATACAAAGGACATGTGTCGGCTAGCATCTCGCTCTCCACCAGATTTAATATTCGATGAGTTTATTTGGAGGCTAGTGCGATACACTGACATTGGCGCTACGTGTTGTCACCCCATCAAGGATAAGCTCAAATGGGGTCTTGGGCTAAATAGAGATACTTTGTCTTTGGGTCTCATGATGTCAAAATGATGAGATTTTGATCATGAGTTTTCCATTAATGCACTAGGCATAATTTATAACACTACATTTTGCCCCCACTTTAGTGCACTGATCAACTCAAGGGATCAGGCACACTAAAGTAGTCTTGGAAAGACAAATTCATTATGCCCATGCAAGGCAATAAATACTTAGCACAAAAAATGATACTATAGAGGCCACAGAGGGTGAGTCAGAAATCATAAACGATGCCCCAAAGTATCCACAAGAAGCTATAACATTCAACGTGTTGAATTCCATACTACAAAATTCAATAATAATTTAGCACGAAGAATGGAAAGATACCTCGGCGAGAAGAATGTTTAAGGAGCGTTAGTACAGATAGAAAGGAAATATCTAATGAAGTTAGGTATATGCCCCTTTGTGTTTTGCCCCTAGTCAAAAGGGGGAAAACAAGAAGGAAGCAAACCAAAATTAGCCCAAAATGACCACGAAATATTCTGGGCAAAATTTAGGCTATATACTCAAAGATGGACCCCAAGAAGGTTCATTTTCACTATTAAATGTGGGAATTGTAGCTGAAATTTGAATAGAATCCAAGAAATAATGCAATGTAGATGAGAGCATAGAGTGAGGAAGATCGAGGATTTGTGGACCGTAGTAGAGTAGGGCAATGAGCCCTACTAGGTACAACTCAAATCGCATGCTATTTTTTTGTTTTACACAATTCTCCAACACGTGTGCTAGTGTCCATACTCCACACTAGACTCCGAGAGGGGCATTTTTGTCCATAAGGCGTGCTGGCATCTAATGGGTGTGCAACTATCGATAAAATAAGCACGGTAGATACTAATTTAAATATGAATTTATTTGCAAACATTGCTTGAGATGCGGGAGCATACATAAGGAAATTTTTTGTATACACTACCAGACTGGGCAGAGGAGCTATCGTCAGCAGATAGGCAACACCTCAAGAAAGTGGGCCTATGGTAGACATTCCATTTGCCAAAGTTCCAATTCCATGCCCTGATGCTATGCGTGCTCATAGAGAGATGGGATGTAGATACTATGCCATTCCATCTACCCATGGGGGAGATGACAATGACTCTAATTGATGTATACCACATTCTTTAACTACCTATTCAACGGGAGTAGGTATCACCAGCCATACTTTCTGTCCCAGAGCTAGGCAAGCAGCAGAGTAGGCTCTAGGGTAGAGAGTCAATGGCATAGGGTATGTGTATCTATGAGTGCTAGACCAAGGACGAGTGTCGATTCCTTAACTACCTATTCAGTGGGAAGCAATATCATGAGATATTCA
The DNA here is from genome assembly GCF_030272615.1 of Cryptomeria japonica. Classification (NCBI taxonomy): domain Eukaryota; kingdom Viridiplantae; phylum Streptophyta; class Pinopsida; order Cupressales; family Cupressaceae; genus Cryptomeria; species Cryptomeria japonica. The sequence continues at coordinate 158,244,633 of NC_081411.1, forward strand.
TATTTCCTTCGTTAAGAGGCTTGTGTTTTCACACGTGTTGTTGTTCAGTCCTTGGGGTACGTGTGTCATGGTATGACATAGTTGGTGCTTGTTCAGATTATTTTACTTGTGTAAGAGCCTCTTGTTTTATTGTTTTTGGATCCATGTAGAGGAAGTGGGCTTGTCTATGACACCTAGGGATCATGAGAGATAGACTTTCACGAGGTTCCTTGTAAGGATGCATGAAGTCTAGACCTTTTGGGCATAAGGGAGTTTACTAGATTATAAACAAGTGATAACTAATTAATGCATGGGTATGGGTAGCTAGATAATTTAAAAAGATAATAACTCATCAGTGCCTCATGACTCAATCCTAGAGAGGATGTTTTAGGCTAAGCATGGTAATACTATGGAGACGGTAAGCTAATCTTCCTTGGTTTCACTCTCAATGTTGAGATGGCTCCCCATGCCATAGGCTAGTGCCTTGTTCTTGGTTGGCATGTGATGACACTCCCTCGTACACATGAGTCCTTTGCTTATTTTTGTATTCTCTTGCTTGCTTGATGCATGGTTATTTTTATGGAAATTGTTTAGTGTCAGTCCCTTTGATAAGGCGTCAACCTTGATTAGTGTGTGAGTTGGGACCTAGTGACATCTCCTAGCTCGAGGGGTGGTTCCTTGTAGGTTCCATATTGGTCAGGTGGTTGGAGATTTTTGCCATTGTGGTTTTTCCCTCTTCTTTGGTGTCATCTTCATACGTGGACTTCGAGCCTTTCTCCATGTTGACTTGAACCTTGGAGTAGATTCATGTTTTGTACATCTTATGGTGAATAAACTTAAAACATGTATTAATTATAAGAAGTGAGTAATACTCACAATTTTAATACTATGTAAAACAACCTATTAGTATTCATGAGTTACTTTAGATGGTACATTCAAATATAAGTAATGGTACGAGTTAATCTAATGTAAAATGAAAGAAATAAGAAAATGATATAACTTTTCTAGTAGTGTCTTATTAATTGTTAATCATGCATATTTCTTTAATTTAAACTTATAGAACATGAATGAATTGTCCTGCTTAACTTATGTGACAGTTTAGTAATTGGGATTGAAATGTATCTTGTCGATTAGTTAAATCAGCAATACGATTATTTATGTGGTAGTTAAATGCTAAATAGTAGATATGTGGATATGAAGGGAAATGGATGTTATTACTCCTTTCATGATATTTCTTAGCAATAGATTGAATTAATGCTTGCACATCTAATATTTTCATATGAATATGAATGTAAACTAAATGGATGATTGCACATATTTTTGAGATCAATGACATGAACAATAACTTTAAATGAAGAACTTACACTATCATTGGTAAAGCATGTGAAATAAAAGATTCTTGTAGATGTCGTTAGATACTTGAAAAGTGGAACAACACTAAGGCTGAAAACTATTATGAAACTTAGTAAATAAACATCATTAGATGCTAAATGAGAATTTTTACAATTGTGGTATGGCTGTCATAAAACTAATGTTGCATAAATGGTATTATGAACATGTAGAATTTCATATGTAGGTTAATGAGCATGCCTTGGTAGATGCATTTAATAATGGACAATGATAGTAGTATATTATGTAAAGCATACGTTATAGCTTAAAATGAATACATGCATTGAAGTTGTGCTCCATGGTATGGTTAAATCATTAGTATCATAGAAGTGGCCAATATGATGATGGTAAATTAAGTATCAATCATAAACCAAATGATGTAGGAACTAGTAGTGATGTCAATACCCTAGGGAAATGTTGAAACCTTGTAATGTCTTCACCCATGTCAGTAATATTATATAGGGAGCAACAGATACACACTTAGCGTTGTATTCATACCATTGAACTAAAACATTAACTTACTGTCTAGTTTGAGTAGATGTAACCTTATTATTAAACAAAAATAAAATTATTACACTCTTTTGGACCTATTTGTATTAAGTTTCTATGTGGTTTGTTAGCGGGCACTACATAAAGACCCTTCTGATGGAATACTATGGACTATTTGAAACCTCCCACCAACATTATCTAGTCACAAAATAAAATTTTCAGGATGGAAATAGAAAATATTGTATGAAACATTCTACGATGTTAGGAAACTTCATGATTTTCTTTTTGTCTTCCAACTTTAGACACGTCTGAGACAATCTTCCAGTACAAGAAAAATGGTGTCATGAATGTCTAGCTAGAAGTGCATTGCCATTTTACAATTTGAATTTTTGACTTCTAAAACATCTATTAGATCTTATGTGTCTTATTTTTAGTACTATCAGGACTATTATAGCATCCATTATATATTCTACCATATCAAATACATGTTTAATAAAAATATCTTCCATTCATATCTAACATTGTTGAGATACATATCACGAAAATCTGTAACCAAAGATCCAAACGTTACCTCAATTTAAGAAAATTCCTTTTTAACATCTAGGATAGGTCTATAAAATCTAAAATGTATTAGAATAGTGATCATGTACAATAGAAAAATGCATTCCCTGACACGTTAATTTCCAGAAATAAAATCAACAACTAATTTTTTTCAAAGATGATGTACTCCCTAGAATCATTTGTTTGCATATACTTGAATTTCCTCACAAATCCATTTAAAATCTTAGTGGCCAAAGAATCATCAACAAAATCAACCCTGATGGAAATATCGTTTCCTCTATGAAAGAAAAAAAAATACCAAGAGACAATCTTTTAAAAAAAGTAATCTATCACCTTCCTTCGAAATGCCCATTTTTGTAGCTCATCAACCCCATCATTACAAAAAAAAAAGATCCTCCATCCATTATACTCCTTCAAATGACTAACATTCAAACTAATTTATGCTTTAATATTTTTAAAGGAAGACTAATTTTAAACTTCTTATCATGCCTTACTAATCTTTCATCTAAAATTTTAAACTTCATGCTGTCAAGTTTCATGATTTCCAAACTTTGCATTGAAAGCCGAATAATTCTCTTTCTTGAAGAACCACAAATTATAGTAGATCCACCTAAAATATGTGAAATATTAAATTTATAGAGATTTTCAATTACCTTTTCAAGTCCTACTGTAATGCCCCGCTAAGAAACCCTAAAGGATTAAACAACAACACTCGAAAAGGAGTGGACTTTTTTTTTAAATAATAACAAACATACAATTGCATTAAGATAAAATATTGCATTAAATTTCAAAGTGGAAGACTTAAACTAAAACTTCTAAAGGGTTTCCCAACGTGAATTACTTAATTAAACTAATCAAAACTTTAGATCAATTAATCCACACAAGATATTATTAAACATTCAAGAACTTAAGTAAAGTAGAAATGATTGAATCATATATCTGTATTTAATAACATAAACATTCCTAAAGCCACATTTATAACAATTCATTCCATTGCATTAAATCAATAATTACATTTAATTAAATAAAAGTCTACCATCTAAGTCTCTTCACAATTACATTGCATTTATATCACAAGGTCTCATAATGATACATCAATTTTTCATCATAACTACATCTTTGCCATGAAGGCACACACAACCATAGGATACATTCAACCACATAAGCTCCAAGAGATACAAAACTTATCTAAAAAGAGAAAGAGAATCCAAGAGAGCATGTAATGCCCCGCTAGGAACCCTAAAGGAAAACAACACAACTAGGCAACTAAAGGTGAAATAATTTTATTTTTTTTAAAGATTAAGTGCATTAATTATAACAATTGTACATTTAATAACACAAAGGAAGTATGAGACATGATTTCCTAAGGGTTACCAATTAAGCTTAATTCGCAGATTATATTAACACCACGATTAATCCAATTTTCCATTTAATTAGATAAATTAAATGCTTAAGATTAAACCTACACATACATCTATATTCCATAATGAAAGAATCAAAGTGTTCCAATGCATTTATTTATCCATAGATCATATATACAAAAGGTCAAAGCAACTGAATTAATCATACATTCCACTGACATAATATTACAATATCCATAAATACATGGCTTCGAATAATACCACGGATTACAAAGTTACAATATCAAGGTTACATAAAAGTTTGATACAATAACCACAAGGTCTCAACTAAAAAAATATCATGAACATGAGCTGGTACATGAACCACAAACCAAGAAACACCAGCAAAGCCTTTCCTCACCTGAAGATACAATCAAAAACATCCGATGGGAAGTGGCAATACCACCCGACCATGTGATCCCAAAATGGAATCACCCCACCATTCTAGGAGATAGTAGAAAACCCTCAAGAAATCAAAAGTAAGACAAGTACGAAAGAACTGCATGACTCCATAATCATTCATGTGACTCAACTCATAAACACTAGTGACTCTAAGGAGAGAGTGTCATCGCATGGCTTATGGTGGTTACCATGGTAGGCCTCCATAGGTCCCCACCCCCATCCTGGGTTATCCTGGTAACCTCTCTCAAACCTCCAGCTCCATCTAAGTCTCATGCAGACCCTACCAATCCTTTCATGAAGACAAGGTGGTAAGTTTGCCATTCCAGGCATTCTCACAACATTATGAGCCCTATACTAGAACTCACCTATGCATGAGGTACATTATATTAATTAATAGTTATTCTACAGAAACCCTAATCAATTATTAGGTTATCACTTTTTAACTGACTTTCAATGAGTTATCCTGCCATCCACTTTGGGCATGGCCCCCACTCGAAAGCTACTCTCTCTCATAGGACACTAATAGGAAAGGTTTCTCTATGAGAACTCTATGGAAAAACAAACAACCATATCTAATCTTGACAAACCACAGGTGAAGGATACACAATCACTAACCCTAGATTGACCATTTGGACAAAACACACCATGGCTCACATCAACGGGGTTATACAACAAAACCTGACCAAGGAGATATAACAACATATGACATAATGACAACTCAACCAGAATGGCAATGAAATTAAGCTTGACTGCAAACACCATTTACACAAGATCCTAATACAGGCAATCTTTTCTTAAAAACAGCCAAAAGCACAAATAATTTGCAATTAAAGGTTTTCCAAAAAATAAGAAAATACAACTATATTAATACAAAGAAATCAATTTTGTCATTTGTCCAATAAGGTTAAATAAATTCACATATGAATTAATCTCAGGTGATGTGTTTCCAAGCATAAATCTAAAAATTCCAAGCTTTTCTAAAAACACCCAAACTCTAAATTATATATATATATATATATATATATATATATATATACATCGTATATATATATATAATATACTTATAATTATATTACAAAATATATATGTCAACTCATAAATTAATTTTCATAGTATTAAATTAATACTAAAATAATAGAATACCCATCATAAAAAAAAAAATTATATATAAATATATAATAAATTAATTAAGAAAAAACCATACAACAACTCCCTGGCATGAAAATTGGAAGTGCCATGTCCAAAGTACATAGGGAAAATGCAAAATCTGCTACTCTGCACGGTAGCATGTGCTGTCGTAGGTAGCACATGCTACCACTGGTAGCACTGCTACCGCACCGTAGCAGGTGCTACCGTAGGTAGTAGATGCTACCACTGGTAGCACTACTACCGCACAATAGTAGGTGCTACCACTGGTAGCATACTACCGTTGGTAGTACTCTACCGTATGGTAGTCGTACTACCCTCGGTAGTTGCTACCTACCCTAATTTTTATTTATTTTTTTTAAATTTTCAATAACACAAAAATTACAATGAATTTCCTTATTCAATAAAATTTATTTTCCAGAATTTAATTAAAAACAACTTTTTTCCCAAAAAAATTTAAATAAAATAATTTCCCCATAACTTATAAAACCTAAATAAATTTAATTAAAATTAGATCTATTACCATAGTAATTAAATAATTACCCAAAGATTACACAAATATTGATAGAAAATCCATAGCCAAATATCAAAATTGAACCCAACAAAAGGGAAACTAGAAATTAACTTTAGGAATGGACTTTAGCCAAGAACAAGAATTAATCAAACAGGATTTTAGATTTGACAACATCTTAACACACACATCATTCAAAAAGATAGAAGAAATAAAAATATTTTCTTAAAGCAAACAATCAAAAGAAGCCACCCAACCTGCTAAACCAATCCTTCAACAAGCTTCCAAATAAATTTCTCTTCACCTAAATCCTTGACCTTTTTCTTGTTATCCCCTAAAATAAAGACCTATTCCCCTTTTAAACTAAAATTCTAGGTTGCATATATTTTTCTCAAAACCCTAATATTTAATTTTAGTAATAAAAGCAATTTTCTTTTCTTTTCTAATTTTCTAACAAAGGATAAGTTTACACGCAATAATTAAAAATTATTTTTCTTTATTTTCTTTTCTCATGAAAATTAATTAATTTTCTAAATTAAGAGATTAAAGCAATACTTTAATTTTAATTAATTCTTTTATTCATTCATTTATTTATTATTTTATTTATTTAAAATTCTAGGAAACAATAAAAGAGATTAATCTAATTTATTTTTCACTAAAATTTAAATAAAATATATTTCTAATATCATGCAGCTTGCAACTTAATAACTTCTTTTAATTAACTAAATTTATAATATCAATGCATAAAATACATAATAAAAATACCAACTATGAGATAACTCCATAAATTTAATTAATTAATTTAAAACCACTAAACACACAAACTGAGCAAAACTCAAGCAAATACGAAGGCCAAATAAACTAACAGGATGACCAACTGACGACACTCACAAGAGTGTAACTGAGTAAACTAGGGTCAACTACTATCTCCTCCACTTCCATCGAATAATATAAGGCACACTCATACCTATGAAGCCAGGTGGAGATGATACCCCGTACCTACCCGGTACTTGTACCTACAATATCCTGCATCACCGAACCACACATGCATATATACAATATAGAAAACATGAGATACACATCGATGAAGGAGAATCATGACGTTCCTTGTCTCACCGAAATGAGTGAAGGAAAATTGTCCCCTTGCATCCAATACACTCGCAGACACACAACACATAATTACACATTGCATAGATAAAGTAAAGTGTCAGTACATAGCGATAATCCATAAAATACCATCATTCACAAGTGCTGAAATACTGCAAATAAATTATGCATATCATATCCAGATAAAGCATGAAATAATGTCAATAAGTCTGAATAACACATCACAGTAATGTATCCACTGAAAGTAAACAATAATAAAATATGAGTCTAATGAGTTCAAATGAGTAGGGATACTATAGAGCTAGCTGGAGCATGTGCGAAGCCAATCCTCATAGAACTAGAACAAAACATCAGATCAAAAATGGCACTACCACCCGATCATGTGGCCCAAAAAGGAACCACCCCTCCATGCTAGGAGATAGAAATAAGGCGCTCAAGAAAACCACAAACAATGCAACACATGTCTACAATATTCACCAGGTATCCACATAAGACATAAACATACATATATGACTCAAATAAGAATGCTCTAGGTATTACCAACAAGTTTACACATTAGTGAACATAAGGGAAGAGTGTCAGCACATGGTTTGGAATGGGTTAGCATGGCAGGCCTCCATAGGCCTTGGCCCCCACCTTGGCTTATCCTTGCAACCTCTCCCGAACCCTCGGCCCCTATCCAATCATGCATGCAAACCCAACAACCTTTCTTGAGGACAAGGTAGTTGTTTTTGCCATTCCAAGCCTTCCCATTGCATCCTGAGTCTGTAAGACCACTCAACCATGAGTGGGGAACACTTAATATTGCTTAATATTTTAAACTACCCAACGCCCTAATAAATTATTAGGTTATCACTTAATTATCCAACTTCCAAGGGGTTATCCTAACACTACACAACCTCCAAAAAATTCCAAAGAAAGGATACGAAGACCAACAACACTCAAGGAGTTCAAATACAAATGAAAAGAAATGTGGTTACATAAAACCTCTACCAAGGTTTGAACCAACAGGGGGTAAAACAATTGACTTCACGGTCAACTCACATCATGAGACCACATGAAGGGAAAATGAAGTCAAATTCAAGACCATAGAACTTTAAGAAAACATCCCCAAGGTCAAGAATCATTACTAAAATGATTCAACAAATCACAGCAATACCCTTAAAACATAACCAATAAACTTTCCCAAACAACATTTAAAACAATAGACATTCATTTTCAAAATACACAAAAAGACATTACAATTATATAGCTCGAACATTCCCTCTTTTAACATTACATCTAAAATTCCCCAGCAAAAGGATAAGCCACGAATTGAAACACCTCTAATATATAATATATTCAAACATTACACCAAATACTTAACTATACAAATTTTCTCTTTTTAAACTAAAGTATTTAAATAGGCTTGATTAACCAATTATTTATTTAATTAATCTGAAATTTACTTAAAACTTAATCAAAGCCTCATTTACCTCTAAAAACAATTTTTTTTTCAAATTAACCATCATTAATAATCTAATACTGATCTCTCTCTCTCTACATACATACATATATACATACATACATACATACATACATATACATATACATATACATGTATGTGTATGTGTATATGTATATGTACATACACATACATGTATAATATACATATACATATACATATATATATACATACACATACATGTATAATATACATATACATATACATATACATATACATATACATATACACATACATGTATATGTATATGTATATGTATATGTATATGTATATGTATATATGTATGTATGTATGTATATGTATATGTATATTTATATGTGTATGTGTATGTATATATGTATATGTATGTATATGTATATGTATCTATATGTATATGTATGTATATGTATATGTATATATGTATGTATATATGTATATGTATGTATATGTATATATTGGGAAAAGTTAATATGGCAAATTTTGCCAAGATTTTTGTTGTGCATGAAAATTGCAAGATTTGGGAGAAATCGGATTTACCAGAGAAATTATTCCCTCTTGTTTGATTTTTATTTTGATATTTGGCTGTGGCAATCCTTTTTAATATTTGTGTATCTTTGTGTAATTATTTATTGGGTTATTAAAGTTATGGGGAAATTGTTTTATTTATTTATTTATGGGGAAAATTGTATTAAATAAATTTGTGAGAAATAAATTTTATTGAAAAATGAAATTTATTAAAGTTTTATGCTATTGTAAATTTTTAAAAAATTATTAAAAAAAAATTATTAAAAAAAAAATTATTTAAAAAAAAAACTTTGGTTTTTGGGAGGTCGGTAGCAACTACCGACGGTAGTACAGCTACCGTACGGTAGCAGTACTACCGATAGTAGCGCCTGCTACCATAAGGTAGTAGTGCTACCTATAGTAGTACCTACTACTGTGCGGTAGTAGTGCTACCGACAGTAGCACCTGCTACCATAAGGTAGCAGAAGGTAGCAGGTACTACCTACCTATGGTAGTACCTGCTACCATGCGGTAGCAGGGAGTTATTATGATTTTCTTTTTCCTAGGGTAAATTCGGTGCATTCAAGAATATGGTACATTCGGGTTCCATGCCAGTGTTATGTGATTTTGCTTTTTTAATATTAAATATTGAGAGACCAAACTAAGGAGAGTTTATACAAAATTGAGGATGGGAGGCAAAGCCTCAGCCATTAACCAGTGGGATTATCCGACTGAACAATGACAACCTCCTACAAAAAAAAGAGTTACGAGAGAGAGTATATACAGTGAACCATATACATAAACTAGAGGCTACTGGACACCTATTGTAGAATCTCATCCTGGTTTTCCATCCATGTTGTCCATCCTTATGGCCCTTCCATCCGCACCACCTTCTTCCACTCCAAGACCTGGGTAAACATTTTGAGCTTATCAAAGTAGGGACCTCTATTGTCCCTGAGTTCCTTGATCAGTTTCTTTAGGGCCTCATCGAATGGAGTCCGGTTCTCCGCAATTCTAGCCCATTCAAAGATATCCTTCATCTCATATATGAACATGGTTGCTTGGCCATCCCTGAGGAAACGTAGCAGCTTCTCCCTCTGAACATTCATCAAAAAACATACATGCACAACAATTTTATAACATGTGAGTTTCTTAAAAAACCCAGTAAGAGTCCTATCAGTACCTTAGAATTTTTCCTCATTTCTAAGCTTCCAAATAAACCAAAGTATGAAAGAAGAGAGAATTTTCCAAAATAGGTTAGCATCCTTCTTGAGGCCATGAATGAATCGAGCAATAATATCAAGAGTACAAACATGTTCAGTAATGGAAATTCCAAATATCAGCCAGACCTATCTTGCAAAAATGCAATCAAAAAATATGTGCCGCATAGTCTTAGGCTTCCTACATATAGAGCATAGGTCGAAGGCACCAATGTTATTCCTAATAGGTGGTCTATCCAACATTAGTTGCCACCTGAAGCATTTGATTTTAGGGGGGATGGGGGACTTCCATAGTTTCTCAAATATTTTCTGCCAAGTAGATGTATTAAGGTCAACATACTAGAGGGAGTTAATATGATCGATCACCATGGTATCATGAGTGAGCAGTTTGTAGATAGACTTGGCTTTGACCTTGGAGAGGAGGGAGCCATCCTTCCATCAAAATGAGAGGTATCTGTGAGCATCTACATCAGTGTTCCTAGGAAGATCTAGACAAGCACAATCATTTTTATTCATATTGTAGGTTCTCTTATGCGAGGCAGGGAGGCCAAACTTATTGCTAAGGTCCTCCCAGCTGATGAAATTACCATGTTCCAAGATGTCCATGAGGTATTTAATGCCTTTATTATACCAATTCCTAGCAGAATAGCCCTGGGTTAAAGTAAGGGGTTTAGAGTTACGGTAGAGATTCCACCATATTGACCTTTCCCCATGCAGAGTATTATTACAGTCAATATTAGTGTTGGTAATAAGTTTACACACATGTTACCAGGCTTTCTAGTTGGATTTAAACACCCAAGTGCCTTGAATAGACATAGAGAATCCACCTGCTATCAGATCACTAAAGGGGAGGGCCTTCCAAGATTTGGCGGACTTGGGGACACCATTTTGTATGTTATTTCTGACAAGGATCTTCCTGGGTTCTTGTCCTTCCAGGGCATGAAATATCCACTTGGTAGCTAGTGAAACTCCTTGCTTTCTAAGATCCTTAAGTCCTAGCCCACTAATTTTCTTATCTATGTGGCACTTGAGCCATTTGACCGTGTGGGCCTTTCTTTTACCCTTACCATCAGACCAAAGGAAGCACCTGATAGATTTTTGGATCTCATAAACTTGGTAGTTACTGAATATCCAAACAGAGGAGTAGTACAAACTCTAGGAGGAGAGGATTTTTGGCAGACTTGGATCCTACCAGCCAGGGATAGAATCCTATTGTCCCATTTATTAAGTTTTTTGTCAATCTTTTCTTTGACCCAAATCCACATATCCTTGAGAGAGGGAGAGATAGAAAAAGGGATATCGAGGTACCTGACTATTTTATTGGGTCCTCCCCATGAGTATCCAACCTGCTGAAGCCAGTCCAGGGGTTCCTCATTCCACCCAAGGAGGATAGACTTGGAATTGGAAATACAAGCACCAGAGGCTCTGCCAAAGGTTGCAAGCTTTTGATTGAGGGAGTCAATATTATGCCTAGAGAGCTCCAGGAAGAGTGCAGTGTCATCAGAAAATTGTATATTGAGCAATTCAAAGTCATCTAGCATATTAATGCCATGAACTTTAGGGGATAGGGTATCATCTCTTAGGAGGTAAAAGAGGGCATCTGAGGCAATGACAAATAGAGCAGGGGCAAGGGGGAAGCCTTGTCTAATGGATCTAGATAGAGGAATAGACTGAGAAAGTGATCCATTAACTTCAACCAAGGAAGAGGCATCTTTGAGGAGAATTTGGACATATTTACAGAGCTCGCTAGGGAAACCAAAGGCTTTGAGCATCATGAGGATGAAGTCCCATTCCACCCTGTCATAGGCCTTCTCAAAGTCTACAAGGAACATGGAAGTATCTTGATTTGAAGTTTTGGCCCATTCCATAGATTCCTAGCTAATGACAAGGTTCTCCAAGATATACCTTCCTTTAATGAATACTGTTTGGGTAGAGCAAATGAACTTGGGAAGGATCTTCTCAAGGCGAGAGGTTGGGGCTTTGGCCAAGATTTTATAAGAAACGTTGAAGAGAGTAATTGGCCCCTAGTTTTTTATGAGGGCTTTGTCCCCATATTCTGGGATAAGTTTAGTAATTCCCCTATTGATGGACTCCCCAAGGGTGCCACTATCAAATGCTTCGGTGTATATGTCATAAAGGTCTTTGGTGACCCACTCAATATTGGCTTTGTAAAACTCAACAGGAAGTCCATCGGGGCCTGGGTCCTTATCATCCTTGAGGGCTTTAATGGCATCAGCAATTTCTGTCATAGAGATTTTGGTCTTGAGAGGAAGAGCTTCAACCTAGGAGATTCTTTTTGGGATAATGTTACTACACCTATTTCTAGCCTCTTTTGAGGCTTCACTATCTTCTGAGGTAAAGAGGGTTTTATAAAACATTTCAAAAGCATCTTTGATCTCATTGATGTTCAGGAGTTCCTTATCCTCAACTATGATTCTGTCAATTTTTTCTCTATTTTGTTTTTGTTTAAGGAGATTGAAGAAGAATTTAGAGCCTTTATCTCCAAATTTGAGCCAATTATTACGTGCTCTAATGAGGGCACCCTTGATTTTGACCTGTTGATGTTTCCTAAGAATGTCTCTAGCCTAAGCTACCCATTCTGCTAGGACAGAGGATGAAGGATGTAATTGTATTTCATGCTCCAAGGAGTGGAGCCGTTTAGTGAGAGTTTTTTCCACAAGCCTCAGATCCTTGGCTTTCTTCTGGCCTATAGTTTGGAATATTTTTTGCCAAGAGGAGACATTTCTGATCCATTCAAGGGTGTGGGATTGGGGATGTTCAGAGTGCATGTTGAAGAGTCTAACCATTTTAATGGTAATTAGGGCATCCTTGTCATTTAGCAGGGAGGTATTAAGGATAAACTTCTTAGTGAGAGGATTGCTCTTAGGGATGGAGTTCCTAGTATTGATGACAACAATGATAGGGAAATGGTCAGATAAGGTTACTAGCAGAACAACCATCGAGTTCCCCAAGTGGTTAGGGGAGAAGGAGAAGAAATTTTTATTAACATACAACCTATCTAATCTGGAGTAAATTCGGCTAGGGCCTAGCTAAAAGTTGCACCAAGTGTACCATAGGGAATAGGATTTAGATTTGCTGCCCTCAAGGTGGTCAAATAGCTGCATGTGTTGTTTAAATCTATCCCAGTGACGTTTCTCTTCGCACTTCCATTCGAAAGGGATACCCCCAGCCTTATCATCTTGGTTTTCAATCATGTTAAAGTCTCCAGCCATGATCCAGGGGATAATTGGAAGGGCTGCCAGCTAATTCCAGAGGGACACTCTTTCCCTATGATCATTAGGTGTATATATAGAACATACCCCAAAATAGGAGCCTCTAATATCCAAGGAGGCCGAAGCCACTCTATTACAAAGGGAGACACCCCTATCCCTAATGTGATTTAGCCACTTAGGGTTAATGAGGAGACCAACTCCACCCTTTCCCTTAGGATGATTGGTGCATATTTTGATCGCATCTCTCCAAATAAAGTCAAGCACAGTGTCAAGGGAGAACTCAACAAATTTAAGCTCTTGAAGCATCAAGAAATCTAGATGTTTATGATAATTCAGAAACCTCTTAATAACAAACTTTCTATTAGGCAACTCCAAGCTTCTAATATTCCATGAGATGTATTTCATGAGAAAAGGGGATTAAGAGGTACTGTTTGGGAGACCATTTTGATCTCTAGACTTTTTCTTATTTTCGCAGCCAAAAGGCCTGCCTTTCTTTTTAGCCATGGAGGAACCTTTCATGAGGTCATCCTCTTCCTCACTAAGCTCAGTTAGCTCAATTTTACCATCTGCAGTTTCTGCAATGTTCAACCTAGGTACTTGGGAGCCTGGAAAGCCAAGGAGCATTGAGCTAGACTTAATGTCCTCTAGTTCCTTATTATCATAAATGACTTCAATAATATGATTGTCTTCTATTTCATTTAGCAGAGATGTAGTCGTGGGGTTGGAGGTGTTAACATTAGGGGTAGCCTCTGCAAATAATGTGGATTCAGATCATTTGGGGGTCCCAAACTTGAGCACCATTTTTGCAAGGTTATCACTCATTCTAGCATCACCAACACTGCGATCAGGCTTCTCTAAATTTTTAACCATATTTTTAACTAGGGAGGTGGTCAGAGTTTGTGAAGCTTTTAGTATGTCATCATTCATAGTGATGGGGTATTTTCTACTGGTAGTCAATTGATTAGCAGTTTGATCACTAGCTCAGATTTGATTTAAGGTGAGTTGTTGGGCATTCTTTCGTCTCCGCTTTCTTGATGTGACTGTTTGAAAATGATCAGAAGGTGAATCCTCAAAAATTTTTGAGGGAACAAAAGCAAGTTTGAGGGGTTCAGTAGTGGTGTCAACAATCATTGGATTTAATTTAATAGGGATGAGGCTAGGAGCTGAGCTTATGGAGGGATTATCTTTAGGGTTGGTATTGTTTCCAATAGAATGTAGGTTTCTTGGGTTAGGGATAGGCTCCTTATCAAAGCTAGGGTTTTCAGATGTTCTTGCTAGGTTAGTGTTATTTTTTTGTTTCCTGTGATTGATGATTGGGTAGTTCTTCCAAAGATGCCCTTCTTTTTTGCACAAAAAATAGGTGTTCAGTCCTCCAAGCATTTGAACAGGGCAAACAAATGTTTCATCACCGATG